>NC_091812.1:34753257-35056287 GCF_041296235.1 Equus asinus
CATCACTCTATGATACTAGCTTTGCAAACAGGATGATGCTATCCAGGATTCATTCACTGGGCAAACATTTCTGAACAGCCCTTATGGATCAGGTCCCGGGCTAAGCCCTGGGTATGTGAAGATCAAGGCAGAGGACTTGCTCTCCATAAACCCAGAGTGGTCGTTGTAATTGCATTGCAATGAACAGAAACCATTTTCTTAACCACCTTATGCCGCTGGAAAAGTGAATAGTTATAAAATTCCAAATGAGGTAAATGAAGCAATTCCCTACTATCCAGCAAGTATTGTATACCAAATTATGTTCAAATTGACAGTAAGGCCCCAAAGGTTCCACAACTGCATTCACAGTCGAGTTTTTACAAAGGTGTGTGAAGCTGTTATTTCTGTTTAAGCCTACACCCCATTGTCAGTATACGTGGAACACATGAGTACATAATTCACTGCTCAGGACTACGGGTTAGCCATCAGCTGGTTAAAGCAATAGCTAAGGCTGGAGCCCTAAAACACCTGTGGTTGCAGATTGCAAACCACTTGAGGTGACCTCTTCTGATGACCTCCCAGCCTCAATCCTTTAAGGTAGCTCCCATTACACAGTGTAATTAATTAATTAATTAATTAATAATCCCAGATTAGTTTACAGCCAGTGAGAGGTTTTTAAGAATTCAGGCCATAACAAACCATCAACATGTGTTATCAGCTCATAACTAAAACTTTTTTACAGTAAATCATATTATTTTTGGTCCCTGAGGGTAGCCATATCTTTGGCTGTACTCATAGAAAACTGGTCAGAATCTACCCCTGGTAGCCTGGAATAGATTTTGCACTTGAAAAGATGGTAAAGGAGGCACAGCACACATCAGCCTGTTGGAAATAGTCCCACATCATCTCTCTTTCCTAAGAAACCGACCATGAGATCTTAACAGAGAATCCATGTTACTTTGTGAGACCTCCAGGTGAGGAACTCCACAATTCCCCTTCTCCACACGGAACAAAAAAGTTTTAGACCCAGCCCAGTTCTGTGCTGCAACAACCCTAGTTCCACGTCTGTTGAATGTCACTTTCATGTGTGAATAGCTACATTGCTTTGGGTTCTGCATGTTCCCGCAACGAACTTAATGAATTTGCAACCTCAACATGAGCCATGTTCTCTCCAGCATGTATCATCACCTACTGTCAATTAAATTATGAGGCCAAAGTCACCACTGACCAAAGCTTGCCCAGTTCCTAAATGTTCTGTAAGTCCAACAACAGAATACCAATACTATACTTTGCAATTTTTTTGTTTTTTAGGTTAAACCAGGGGTTGGCAATACAGTTTGTGGCCAAATTTGACTGGCCACCTGTTTTTATAAATCAAGTTTTACTGGAACATGACCATGCCCATTCACTTATGTATTGTCTATGGCTGCTTCTGTGCTATAACTGCAGAGCTGAATAGCTATGGCAGAGACTGGCCCACAAGGGCTAAAATATTTATTATCTGGCCCTTTAGAGATGTTTGCTGACCCATGGTTTAAACCATTACATTATCCACAACATGGAACACTTACCCTTCAACCCTACCCCAGAAAACAGAAAATATAACCATCTGCCTTATCAAAATCCCAGGGGAGAGAAATCATGAAGACTGGCACAAGGGTGTCCCATGCATCCAGTCCCCAGGTATTCCAGCATCTAGCCGTAGATTCATCTGGACATACATTGGGCCCAAGTCAACTTACTTCTAACCACCTACTCATGACAGAAATGGATTTATTAAATTACATTTTAGTTTTATATCCTCGCTTTTATTGCAGGGTCTACAAGGCACTGTCCTATAAAATCCATTTTTGCAGTCACTATAGGAATATTGCTGGAGATTGCATGAAGTGCCACATGAGATATTTCCTCAAGAGCCAAGTGTTAGGAAAGCCCGTCCTTCCCTGAGGAACTGGTATTCTTTTGCCTTTCTCACAATTAGAACTTTCTAACTCACCATAGTTCCCTTTTCAATATGGCTGCCAGGACATTTAATGCCAAATTTGAGGTTCAGCCCAAGTGGATCTTTATGACTTGCATAACTATGAGTTTTCCTTCTTCTGTTCTTTACTTTATTTATATTTTCCCTAATCTTGATTTCTGTTTCTTATTTACATTCTAACAATTTCATTATGTGTGTTTTTGCTGCCACAAATCCTCTCGAAGAAACAAGGCCCAGTGCAAATGAATACAATAAGTTCCCATCACAGCCTTAACCGTGAAGGGTTAGGATGGCTGAATTACGTCTTTGGTCCTTCATTAGTTCCTAAGCTCTGGGAGGGCAAAGCCCATGTTCTTTATTCACCATATCCTAGGACAATGCCTGGCACACAGTAGGCCCTCTGTAAGGTTGAATGAATGTTACTACATGATCAAAAACTGGAGTGAGCACCACTGGAACACCTCCTTCCACATTTAAGGAGGACTCACAGGCCAAAGGCAAACATACTCATACCCTCCATCGGTGAACTGGGGCTATGGGGCTAATGCATGTACCTTGCAGGGTAGTTGTGAAAGATACTGTATCTACTCATCCTTCATTGTCAGGGCAAGGGTCAGTTTTGGCTAAAAACAGTGGAGTTGACCATGGGAGGTTCCTGTCCCCAGATGTGAGCTCAGACAAATCATAAACCCACTAATTGCAAACTCTGCTGCACATTGGAATCAGCTGGAGGTCTTTAAAAAATATTGATACCTAGCCCTTACCCCAGACTTTGTGATGTAATTTGTATGGGGTGTGACTTGGGCTTCCGGATTGTAAAAGCTCTCTAGGTGATTCTGATGTGTAGCCAAATGTGACACCACTGTAGTAGCCTCTTTTCTCTGGGTTCATGTATCAATTGACTCACTATACTACATGTCAGTCTTAAGAAAGATCCCTTTACCATCTAAGGTTTTGTGCACACACTGCTGTCAGACTGGGATCTTAGGAGGACCACAACACAGGGCGGCTCGTTAAACAGCATCTCGCTGCTGAGTCCTAAGAGCCTCCTCCTAGGGTCTTGTCCACAGCAGAACCATCAGAAGTACCTCCTCTTGAGCCACCTGACAAGAATCGTTTTTAGCACAATCTCCTGAGGAGTTCCTGAAGCAACAGTGAAGCCCTCCCTGGAGCCTCTGCAGCCACAGCAGCAATAGTAGGAGTAGTAGCCAGTAGTCCCAGAATACTAGGAGTAGCCAGAATGTCCAGGATGACACAACAGCCACAAGCTCAAAGAAGGGAAAAAGATGCCCTCTTCCATTAGGAGATAGTGTTAATTACAGAGTGGGGGTATCGAAAGGGCACTTCAGTTCCAGCCTAGCATTTTTCTTCCCTTTGAGAGCCTGTGGTTGCATGCCTTGGTGATGAGGGTGGGGTCTGGCCCTCTGCAGCTTTGTCCCAGTGAAGGATTGTTATAGGACTACGTTCCCCCGAGTTATCTCCACAGGAAAATCCCCAGTCTGCCGCTAGTTATCACGTAGATTTATTTTCCTCGCCAGATCTGCCCCCTCTTTGGCCTGCTGTTCATGGAGAGAGTCCGTTTGGAAATGATACAGGAACAACAACTGGACAACCCGGGCTAGAATTCTGGCTTGGCCACTTAGAAGCTGGTGGTCTTAAGTAAGTCACTTAAGCTCTCCAAGCTTTTGTTTCCTAAGAAGTGGATGAAAAATAATACAGCCTGGCTTATTGGGTTTTTTTGTGAACTTCAGATCAGAGAATATATGTGAAAAGTGCTTTGAAAATTATAAATCACTATATAAATATTATTGTTATTATGTTAAACTTTTAACGAAAATGGTGCTATGCGCTAAGTTGCCCAACTTCCCAGATTTTGCAAAAGCTTTCTTAATAAAGGCTAAATAGTAATGGTTTTTGGTGCAAGGGTACATACTTCTTTAGTTTTAAATTAGGCAAAATTAAGATTCATTTTATTTTAAGAACTTTGCCCCGACCTCTGAAATCACTGAGAAACTCACGGATCTGTTACCATTTATCTTCTCTGAATTTCCCACCAAAGTGGCTTCTTTGACAATAAAATACGCCTTCCAAGTTGATCAGTTTAGACCATTAAGGTATTGAAGGAAGGACCTCAGAGTCATCCAGGCCACTTCCTGCCTTTCCTGAAGAGAAAGGGGAAGTTAAAAAAAAACTGCTCGAGGTAACATCTAGTTAACAGAGGAGCCAGGATCTCAGTCTAGGTCTTCCGACACCAGGCTCATAATCTGAGGTGGAACCATAGGAAGCTGCTGATAGTCATACATTGCTTCTGATGCGAAACATTTGGACAATATCTTATATATTTTGTACGGTCCCTCAAACTGGCACAGAGCCTCATGTAGAGTAGGTATCTGATAAATGTTTGATAAATGAGTGTTGGTGTTTTTTTTCTTTTAAGCCCTTGTGTAAATCAGTGCAGGGAAGCCTGCAAGTTGCTAAATATGAGCGGAGTTGCCAGATGTTCGTTTGGAGACCACAGGACATGTTGCAGCCAGGCGGGGAAGGAGGAGCTGTACGTTACCAACAGTTCTTTGGCAGCAGCCGACCTAGTCAAATACCGACTTGGGATGAGTTCCAGGGGAAAACAACATATGGCCCTGAAATCTGGTACAATGTTGCATCTCCAGTCAGTTGACCACACCAAGCATGTGGACCTGGAGAGGGGATAGGCTTGGAAGAGACTCTGCAAGCCTAACTCAGATGTTATCTCCCACAGGAAATCCCAACGGTTTATCTGGAAAGCTTCAAGGTAAAAATATTGCTGTGTAACATCTGAACCATATTTTGTAGAGGAAAGCATGCAGCTTATAAAGCAGAAAATTTGGATTGGACAGACATATCTCTCCATGAAAAAAATTACCTAGAATTACCCATTTTTCTTTGTTTAAGTCATAGAGTTAGCTGTGAGCATGAGTTCAAAAGTGGTTGAGTGGGGCAGAAGCTAGTCCATACCATGCCCTTATATAAATTACAAACAGGTGGACAAATTACAGAAAAGCATCCTTCCTTTGGGCTGCCCTGGACTTCAGCTTCTCCTCCCCCATTAGGTGTGTGGAGGGGGGAGGTGTGCCTTTATGCTGTGCACTGACTACACAACCATACCTAGCTGCCCTTCTCTTGGGAGCAATTCTTATCTACCGTTTTTTACAACCAACCAGCACTCTTGGGGGCCAACAATTGCAAATAATTATCTGGGGGGAAACCAAGGTCAAATGACTTCTTAAGTGATCTTTTAAAACACCCATGTAGCCAAAACCACATTAGGTGATGAGAGGGCTGCTTGGACAGTGAAGACTTAAAAGCTATCCGGATTCCAACTATCAAATTTGGAACAATGGAACTAGGTCACACACATTCCATTTCCCCATGTCTTTGGCCAAAATGACTGCTGATCCCTGTTCATTCCACACCAGCTCCAGTTCTGGGATATCTTAGATTCTGACACACTTTACCCAGACAGCAGAGGTAGCTTCCTCCCTCAGTTCCTGTGATAGTTTGCAGCTTTTTCCTTTAATATTTATGTTTCCTGGTGACGGTCACCCTCCCAACTACACAGAGACATTAGTATCTCAGTAGGAAGTAACCGTGATGCCGTTCCAGAACGCTTAGATTCTTATCACACACCTTAGCAGGATTCCACTACCAACATTTTAGAAAATTGTCCTAAAGCAATCAACTTATGTCAGGAGAAGGGAAGTCATTATAACAAAACTCCAATGAATCCGAAGCAGGGGAGTAACAACTTCCTAACTAACCAGATAGTGTCTCTTTCAAATCAGCCAGCAAGTCATTACAAAGCATATGTGTTTGGTCCTTGGAAGACAAATAGGCAAAATCACATAAAAGTAACTATTAGAAAAAAATGGTTTAATCCATGGTTTTCAAGGTGTTCTAGCAAGAGGCTCAGTTGTCTTTATTTACCACAACTACAGTGTTGTGGAATGAATACTGAAGTTGAGAATCATAGTCATACACACTGCAACATCCCATTGAGAATGTTGTTGCCTTCAGGAAATCCCAGCTCTTTATCTGGAAAGCTACACAATGGTGTAACTACATCCGACTGAGGAAAAGCATGTAGTCCCAGAAGATGGTTTCCCTCTGTACTGGCTCCCATTCATTCTTCAGGGCACAGCTTAAATATCACCTCCCCCTGGGGAGCTTTACAGAGCCCTAGCCTAGGTTAGTTCTCCCTGCTATGCACTCCCAAATAAGCTCTTTCTCTGTAATACCGTTCAATAAACTCTAGTAATTACAAGTCCACTGTCGGGTTGTCTTCCCTGCTAGACTGTCCTGTGTTCTGTTGTATCTCAAAGTCCAGCAAGCCGACTGGCTTATAGTGGGTGTTGGTAGACATTCACTGAATGGGTGAAGACATGAATGAATCGCACTTCGACTACCTTCACCATATCATACTAAAGTAGGAAGGGAATGTATATTAATGATGGGGATTTTTTTTCAACATCACAACTTGCAACAGAAAATGGATTTTTTTCAACCCAGATTTAATCACAATATACATGTAATGATAACGCCTCACTCCCTAAACAGTTCTATTCCTCAACATAGGAGGACTGTTTGTAGGTACCAACTTTCAGATTTAACTGAATTCTATAGGTGGCATAATCAGTATGACTGAAATGATTTAAATTCTACTTCTAGATGCATAAACCACGCTCCAGCAAGTGGTATATTATAGAGACAGTGATAAATTAATTGTAATGACAGTTTCTCAGTTGTTCACTGATTAGAATGTGATAAAAACTGAAGGTTGAAGTTGAAGGTTGATCAGTTAACTCTGAATAGAGAACTCAGTCCTGGGCCCCAGATTCTCTAACTGACACCATTCATATGTTGCCTTCATAGGATGCCTCCAGAAACGAAAATGTGCTAAACTTCTCTATACCTGTTGACCAGGGTTTAGTGGTACCACGGTATATATTCAAGTATCACAAGCCAGACTAAAATGTGATTTCAAGATTACCAAAGAGACATTAGTATCTCAGAAGGAAGTAATCACTTTCTTCATTATTTCTAAATATTGAAATTAAAAAGTGCAGACACCTTCCTGCAAATTTAAATAACTCTAAAAGCAAAGTGACTTCACAATCAATCTCAAAGTGTGCTTTTTCTATGGACTAATTTCAGATGGTTCTTTTTTCCAGGTTGAGGACAACATCAAAATGTTTCCACACAGCCTGCATAACTTGAAGAGGTATTAATAAGCTCGGAGTTAGCCTGACATAATCAAATTGGACTTGGTTTTCCAGATCAGCTAACTGGTATGCATTTATTTACATCAGGTTTTTAAATATCAGTTGAACTGTTAATTGCAAATGACTTCAGCACTGGTAGAAAATTTCATGACTTTTGATCTTGTTAAACGGAAATACAAGAGTTGGACAAGCCACAAAGAGAGACTCGGTTGCTTAAATTTTGCTCCTGAAGTGTCAGGGTTTCCCATTTCAAAGCTAATTTTCAAAACATAGGTCAGGGTTTTGGATCAATGCCCACGCTAGTGGCAATACACTGTCATTCAGTCCTGGTACCATTTGTCATATTGTGCTTCTTTCATGCCAGCAGGATTGGAGTACTCCTTCCATCAGAGCTGGGAGAGTCTCATAAGCGTAGAGCACTGAGTGGTGACTCCAGGAGATTGAGGCAACATGGGGGAGATGGAGAGGATAATGGTAAAAGATGATCTAGGTATTGATAAAGTTCCTTGGGATACTGATGGTGAGAAGAGAAAGAGTGCCTAGCACTGTGGAACATCTTGATGTTTGTACAACGAATTCATCCTTGAGGAGAGAATGGGCCACCCTTCAGGCCTTTGGGAGCTACCTGACCTTCCCTCATCTTTCCCATCTCTTAACAAGGCATAAATTTGGAACCGCTTAAATTAGACAGCAATTTGATCAAACTGCTCCCCTACTCTTGTAGTAGCTATTGGCTTACTTCTTCATTCATATTTGAAGAAACCATCATCATTCATTCACGTGACTAAGTTTCACCTTAAAACAAACAGTGACATATACTCATGGGACGATAAAAGGACAAATTGCAATTGTCGAACCACGCCTCATTAAATTGCTATTTCTAAATGAGAGTCTCTCTTGGGGCCTGTTTAATGGAAAGCACATATCGACTTTTCCCTTGGTGCCCAAGGTCACAAAAATATCCAACACTTGGAGGCAGCCATAGTAAATTCTATGAGACCCCACAGGCCACAGTGAGGCCAGTGGGGTCCCTGAGAATTCTCATCAGGGGTTCGACACCTCGGAGGTTTCTTTCTTTCTCCTTGAATGACCGCCACAGGGTCTTGCAGGCAGGATGGACTTTGTGGAACATTTCCACAGCAGTGGAGTACATGGGGGGTGGGAGAACTTATCACCAGAAGGATTGAAATTCATTTTAGTTGGAGAAGCATTTCTTCTTTATCTCTAGAGAGATATGTGAAACAGCTTTTTTCCACGGTCTGTTTCCTGACTCCGACCTCGAATCAAGGACAAAAAGGAGACAAAGCTGCCTTAAAAAACCTTTCCCCTTCCAAAGCAAGGAGGTGGGAGGGACTTAGGGCAGGCAGAGAAATGTGACTTTGAATTAGTTCACAGATAACTCAGAACTGAAGAGGCCTTCCCATATCTTCACATGACATCCTGCAAAGCTGTATATTGTTGTATGGTTTTTTCCCTTGCTTTTCTTATCATATATGGCTCATTAAATGCCCAAATCTTTCTTTCACAAGGATGCTCTTTTAACATTAACTTATTTTAGTTACCCACTTATGAGTGTTTATTATGAGCCAGGACATTACATGTACTATTTAATTCGCCCAATAGCTGTATGAGGTGGCCACAATTACTATCCTATTTTCACAGTAAGGAGAGAAAGGTACAGGGAAGTTGAGTAACTTCCTAAGATCACCCAGCCAGGAGGTGGCAGAACCGAGATCCAAAGCCAACACTTTCTGACTTCAGGCCTGTACACTTAAACGCCACTCGTGGCCCTTCCTCAAACTGATATTCAGTCAAGTCGAAGATTCTGGTAAGGGGGAAGGAACAGATATCCCTTGAGTATCAAATAGGTACCAGCCACTGTGCCTTACAGGACTTTCTCCTCAAACCTTCTCCATAACCCTATATGGTAATTATTACCAGCATGTCCCCCAACCCACCAAGTTGAGGTTCAGAGAAGTAACACACCCAAAGTCACAAATATAACAATGACACCACCAGCCTTCAAATCTATGTCTATCTGAACTCCATCATGATAGAACCCTGGAGAGACCATAGCAATCTGCCTCCCAGAGCAAATGGAAACGTTGCATCATTACGTTTTCTTTGGGTTTGCTAGGTAAGGCACACTTCTGCTTGTCCTTATGGAGATTAAATCTCCTTCTCTCTTAATTTTAAAATAATACATAATATAGTAGCTTATTTTAAAATTATGTATTCTATAATCAAAAGGACAGATAATAACAAGGGTTGGCAAAAGTGTGCAGAAATTGGAACCTCCATACACTTCTGGTGGGATTATAAATTGGTGCAATTGCTTTTGAAGACTATATGGTAGTTTCTTTAAAGGTTAAACATAGAGTCACCATTTGACCCAGCAATCCACTTCTAGGTATATGTCCAAGAGACTTAAAAACCGATGTCTGCACAAAAACATTACATGAATATTCACAGCAACATTATTCATAATAGTCAAAAAGTGGAAATAATCCAAATGTCCATCTATTGATGAATGGATAAACAAAATGTGGTGTATCCACATAATGGAATATTATTTGGCAAAGAAAGGGATGAAGTACAACATGGATGTTCCCTGACAATATTATGCTTAGTGAAAGAAGCCAGTCACAAAGGGCTAGATAGTGTATGATTCTATTTACGTGAAATGTCCAGAACAGGAAAATCCATAGAGACCGAAAGTAGATCAGGAGTTCCCAGGGGCTGGGAGGGAGGTGACAGTTAAAGAGTACAAGGTTTCTTTTTGGAGTGATGAAAATATTTTAAAATTGATTGTGATAATGATTGCACAACTCTATAAATATACTACAAACCATTGAAGCACGCACTTTAAATGGATGAACTGTATGGTATGTGAATTATATCTCAATAAAGTTGTTATACATTTATATCAAAAAATTGCACCATGAAAAAAACCAATATTATGCATTTGGTAGGCTCTCAGGAAATAGCTACTGAATGCATGCACCAAGTACTTTATGACTATTTAAAAATAATACTAGTTCATTTAAATCCAAACATGTCTTTTAGGAGTGGATAGTGCTTATTTTGCAACAATGTCACATGAAGTGTGCCCCAGACTCAACTTTCCCTGGAATTGAATGTTCATAACTACTGACCTCCCAGGAGTGCTGAGATGTAGGCTTTGGTGGTGAAAGTTTAGCAACAGCCCCACCATGCAGGAATTCCCCCTCCATGCCAATGGGACCAACTGTGAGAGGACCATCTGTGACGTGCGGACAATGGGGATGTCCTGAGCGTTAACAGGTCTTCCAAAACCCTCACTGAGCCAAACCCAGACCTGCAGAGAAGCTCCAGTATGACTCATGACCACCAGCTAATGAAGATGTCACTTGGGTCCTGGAATCTGGGAAGATGAACAACCTTCCTTCATACTGGAGAAACTCCCAAGAGCAGGTGCTGGTAGCACTTATCACTTTACAGCTACATTTGAGCTCAAACAAAAGAGTGTGGGAAGGAAAAAAATCAATAAATTCCAGAGTGAAAAGAGAAATCAGTATTCAGGGTTGGAGGGAACATGGAATAAATAGATGTCCAAACTTGAGATCTAGCTGAGGAATTGGCCTGATGTGAACAGTTAAAGAAAAACCAAGAAAAAAGAAACAAGGTGGAGTATTAGTGGATTTAACAGCAAAACAAATTAGCTCAACAGACAAGCTTCTCAGGAGTAGATAAAATCCAGAACCTAGCATTGACGACATAATCCCTTCAAGGAATTGTTTTCAAGCCTTCCTCATCATTGAACAAAAATCTCCCAAGGATACTTCAGAAAACATGTTTTTTATGACCCTTGAATTCTACATGAGTCTTGGATTTGGGAAAATTTGTTCTGAGGTCCTTGTGTAAAATGGAAGTGGGGATATGATACAAAACCAGAAAACACTTATCAAGGCAGAGAAGCTCAACGATGCCATGCACTGAGCTCTTGACTTCACATCTCCAGGGATTCACTGGTGTTATTTTGGAGAGAATTCAATCCACTCTGCAAGAAAGCATCCTTGAGTGAAACAAAACACAACTATGAAAAATGTAGTGTGCACTCCCTGTGTAAAGGATGGCTGGGAGTTTTTGTGTATTTTATTTCATTCCATTTCCAAAACAACTCCATGATACAGATATTTTGCAGATGAGGAAGAAACCATGGCTCAAAGAAATCAAGCAACTTTCCCAGACTCACATAACTAGTAAGTGGCAGGGGTAGGATTTGATTCTGAGTTTTCAAACTTCTTAACCACAATTTTCTCCACTACCTTACACCTTTCAAGTAAGTACTGTAAGTAAGACTGCAATCAATTCGTCCAGCCATAGAAGGTCTTCTAGAATGAAAGACTGACATTTTGATGGAGATGAAAGATCACCATAAAACTGAGCAGACCAGAGGGAGAATACCAAGAGAGTAACAGCAGGGCATTAGGCTTTGGGACATCTGCACATAAGGGGACCCTAGGACAAGGAGTATGGATGACATAGTAGTCAAAATAAAAATAGCAGTGTCCCAAAAACCCACAGCTTCTGATTTATTTCGTTGTACGTGATGAAGTACTTGATGGGCTTGACTGTGCTTGATGAATTAGGTATAAGAGGCAAAAATTGGGGCATTTGGGAATGGAACTTCTCAACATTACTCAGAGTGTTTTATTTAGACTCTAAATGTTAAAATGTGCTCCCAGAGTAGTCCACGTTTGCCATAGCCAATAAATAAACAAAACTGAGAAAAAAAATAATAGTGACAGCTTTCACCTTCGCTTCCACAATTCACAAAGATGAGACCATAACAGAAGCTGTGGTTGATTTTGCCACTTATCTATGGTAGTAATAATTCTCGACCATAAATAATTCTTAAGCATAAATCTTCCTTTGGGATTTTTTTGGGGCAAATTTTCCAATTATTTCTTCCCCTACCAGGAGTAACAAACCTATCTGGCTAAGCTCCTGTCATTCCTCCATGACATAAGGTGAGAGAAGATGAAACATCCCTGCACCTGTAGGTCCCAAGGAAAGGGATCTTTTGCTCTTGGAAACTTTTCTGAATCTGTCACCAGTAACGGCCACCACATAGAGAGCCTGCAGGCTGCAAACATTTCAGAAGGAAATGTTGGGTCTATATCTATTTGTAGTATTGGCCCATCAGTTACCAGGTGGGAATACTAGACAGAGAGACAGGGCTGTGTTCTAATCCACCCTTGGTCACTAACTAGGCAGGTAACCTTCACCAGGGGCTTTCCTCTCTCCTGGCTACAGGGCTTCCATCTGTAAAATGAAGGGCTCAGAGTAGCTCACCCCTACCACCTCTTCAGCTCTAGGACACTATGGCCCCAGCTCTGCCTGATAATTTGTTTTGCTGATTTCCTAGAAAATACCTGTTTCTTGGTCACGGTGCCATCCACGGGGTCCACGTATTCAAAGCTGTCTGTCTTCGCCACACTGTAGACATGGCTCCCCACGGCAAACTGCTGGCCGATGAAGGACTTGTCTGTGACCAGGGCCTCTAGGTCCCTCATGATGTAATATGTCGTCTTGGGCTCTAGCCCCTCATAGTCAAACCTGGTGAGGGAAGGCAGGACACAGGATGAGCACAACGTAATCAGAGGGCCAGCAACTGGGTGTACCTCTTAAGGTCACCTAATCATTGGTTTTATTTTCATGGAAGAACTGCACAGAAAAGCACCCCTATCTGGTCTCCCCTCTCCCACCTGACCCTCATAAACCATTCCCCACACAGCAGCCAGAGTAAGCTTATAAAAAATCAAATCATGCCAGTCCTTCCCTTTAATTCCCTCCAAAAACTTCCATATCATTGAGAACAAGACTCAAACCCTAACCACAGCCTACATAGCACTGTGGGATCTGACCCTGCCCATCTCCTTGACTGGACTTGGTCCCACTTTCACCCTTGTTCACTATGTTCTAGCCACACACCTTCTCCCCAGTCCTCAGATCCTCAGAGACACTTTGCCCTTTCCTGCTTCTGGACATTTGCTCTTGCTGTCTGTCCCCTCTACCTGGTATATTCTTCCCCCAGATACTCAAATAGCTGGCACGTTCTCTTCCTTCAGTTTTCAAACTTAGTGTGACCTCCAGAAAATGACCTTCTCTGCCCATCCCTCTAAGGTAACTTCCCTCTATTGCTCCTTCTCTCTCATCACCCTTTATATTTTCTTTTGGTAGCTAACCAAATCTGTATTGGCCTTGTTTGTATATTTGTTTACTTATTTCTTGTCTGTTTTTGCCCACGAGATCCATAAGCTCCAGGAGGACAGAGACCTTACCAGTTTTGTTCTTTGCTGCTTCTGGTAAGTAGTGTTTTGTAAGTAGTGGAATGAAAGATGGGGGGAAGGAGAGGAAGGAAGGAGAGAGAGGAATCAAGGGAGGTGAAGAGAGAAGGAGGAAGGGAACTCAGTGTACCATAAAACTCTCTTGGAAACTTGGAAGAAATATCACAACTGTTCCATTAAAAAAAAGGCCTCCTAGCCAAGAACATCAAATGTAACAATGGGGCTGGGAAGTGATTAGAAAAAAAGACTAAAAATAACACATATCTCATTTGTTGTCTCGGGGTTTATATACGATAATGCATACCAAATAGTTGGCACAGTGCCAGACACCAGTGCTGAAAACTAATTACTTTTATTCTCAGTCACTACCATAAAGAAACTTTCCCGATGTCAGATAGTCTTGACCAAGATCTAATGGCACACCCGAGGGTGTCTGTTTAAGAAGGAAGCCAAAGGAGGGGCAGCTGCGCTCAAGTGGCTGTGGCGGGATCTCACACTGAGGCTGTGTAACACACGGAAAGGATGTGAGTTCTCAGAGTGAACTGAAACAAGAAAGGTCTGGGTAGTTGTTACTATTTTTTTCCACTCAAGACCTTTTAAGACTTCCAGCAAACTTCAGGGCAGTTGCCAAAACAGAGGACATGGAAAGTTACCATGTCTACCAATGGGTGCCTGCACCTATATTCCTTTCTTGTATTCTCTCCCTCCTACGCAAGGTGTGTCCTCCCCACCTCAGAGACAAAACAGCAGGGACCTCTCTCAGAACATTCTTTCTCAGCAGCGTATGTGTTCTGAGCCTAGACTCTCTTTAAAGATAGTTTTTTGGGGAAGGTAAAGACCCAACCAAGCGGAATGGGGCAGGAGGATGGAAGAAGCCGGTCTAGTGGCAGACAGAGAGGCATTAAGAAGATTCAGAAGTTGAGAAAATCCTCTGATGTGACAGATCATGTTCAGTCTACGGCTGAGGTCGTCAGACCAGCCTGCCCAAAGGGCCGTCTTCATATACCAGCAGCTCCTGGAAGTACTCGCCCCTCACTGCCACAGACAACCCCCTCTGACCACCACCAGCATCAGCATACTTTCAAGGGAAGAAACCTTTAAATGGAGAATTCCTTCTGGGGCCAACTCATACAAGGCAAGTCATCTGGGCTCTCAGACACAACTTCAGGCTCAGTATTAGTTAAAACAAAGTTGTTTTATTATCTCCTCTCCGTCAAGAAAACAGTCAGGCTAGAAATCATTTTATTTCACAAGCATCTTTCAACCCACATTGGCTGGAGGCTGAAGGAAATGTTTGTCTTCCATTCTACCTATTCCCTCCTCCTCTTTTCTTTATCTCTGGGATCTTTTTGGACAGAAATCTGAAACATAATTCAATGTCCTATAAGAATTTAAATGTCCACTGCATTATATCCTCTAACATGGTATTTGTTATGAAAAAAGTAATTATCATGTAAGTTCTTGGCCACAAAAAATGAGCTATATTATAAATACACTTATCATAACACCATGTCTTCAAAACATTGGCAGAAAGCTAGATAATCATTCCATAAATTATGAGGAACACATCCCTGACTCAAAGTGAACTCCTCAAATGAGAACGGTTGGCAATCATAATATATTTTCTCAGGTTGGACTTTTTGGAACAGCTTCGTGCAACAGAGGGATTTGCTGTGCCAATTAGCCCTTTGGTATGCCAAAAAAGCCCACAAGGATCAGGAATTTTTGGCACTTGTTAGAAATACTAGTGAGTAAAACAAGTTCCCACCTGCCTTGAGAGTCCTTATTTTATGATACAGTGAATAATTTGAGGAGGTTTGCAGACTGTCACATCCTCAGCCTTTTCGACTAAACGGGAACCAAGGATATTATGGCATTGTCTCCGTTTCCCAGAGCATGGCAGTCTCTTTGATTTTAACGAGCACAATCACAGGCTTCCTTATTCTCTATTTATCTAAGTAAATGACCTCTTAAGAGAAGAAACAATCACCTTATAAGGGAAGTCTAAAGCTTTCTTTCTGTCCCCAAGCTCTTGAAACACAACCAAACATCCAAAGTAGTTAACTATTCATAAGCAAAGCAAATGAGCCACAAGCTCTGTTTTTAAGACACAGAGAGCATCTGAGACTACCCAAGAATTCCCTTGCTCCCTCCCCTGTACTCCACAGTTAACCTCCTTTCCTACCACTGCTCCCCCTAAACCATGGCTTGGTACTAGGTACACATACCTAGCATTTCTGGGTACACACATCTAGCGGGCAACCACAAAGCCAGAGGACTCTGCTCCCTTTCTTACTTCAACAACAGGAAAGTGATAGAGACCCCAACCTAAGCTCTTAGCCACTGACCTTTCTCCTTCCTCCTTCCCAGGGTAATATTTCCCTTTTTTGTACTTCCTGTCATGGGGACAAAACTTTAGTAAAATCTGGGGCTCCTGACCTATGTGGTTCCCTCGGAGGGCGCCAGCTCAGGCATCTTGGACATTGTTTGGGCCATTAGTGGGGAGCTAAGACAAAGGTAGGGAGAGGATTACAAAAGCACCCAGACCTGTTGCAGCGTCTGTCTCTGCCCTCTTCCTTGATAATTATGGGCGGAGAACCAAGGAGGAAAGCCCCTGGTTTGACTGCACAACTCTCATGGGCACCAAAGGACCTTTCAGGGCTCTGCAGTTCAGCTCCCCTCTTGGGACAGCTGCCTACCTTATAGGCACTGATGAAAGGATTACAGAAGGATGTCACCAAGGAAGGGGAAACTTGTGCCCTCCAGTTTAGTAATCCTTGGCACCACTCCCAGCCACTTACCAGTAGTTATTCGGCTCCAGCCCCTGTGTTCCTCAGATCTTCCTGCAAGACGCGTCCTCCCTAAGGTTCTAGCCCACCAGTTTTAGAAACCTTCTCCAAGAGTAGTTCCCCAGGATCCATACAGAGACTTTTACCCTTCTCACCTGCAATAGTAGTGGCGGCCAAATTTGGCCCAGTGATCTCGGACAATTTCCTCCACACTCTGCTTCCGGGCAGCAATAATGGAGAGCCAGACCAAGACAGCCCAGAGGCCATCTTTCTCCCGGAGGTGATCAGAGCCTAAGGGAGAAAGAAATATTCTGTTGAGGATTTGTTCCTGGGGGAAAAGTAAAAGCTAAATAAACTATGAAGACTAGTTAGCAATTGAGTGTTATATTGAAATGATTGGATGTATTTATCTGTTGTGTTAAACATATGTCCCATAATATACTTCATTTCCAAAAATATGCAACTGAAATTCAAATAACATAATATAATATCAAAAAATAAAGTAAAATCCTGGAAATTGTTGAAAGAAACAAAGAGCCAAGTTGATGTGACATTTGCCCAGTGGTATCATTCATTCAGTAAATATTTGGTGATCCTTGATCATACCAAGCATTGGTCTAGGTACTAGGGATTCAGCAGTAAACAAGAGAGCTCTTAACTCGTAAAGCTTGAATTCAAGTAGGTGGAGACAGGCAATAGAAAGTAGACAAATAAAAAAACAAGATGTATCAAATACGGTCAAGGGCTATGAAAAAAATTAACTGGGTGATGATGTCACAGAGCATGACAGCAGCAAAGACTGCATTACCTAGAGTAGTGTACTTTACCTAGAGTTGGGTTGAATGGTGCCCCCCGAGAAGATATGTCCATGCAGAACCTGTGAATGTGACTTTATTTGGAAAAACAGTCTTGCAGAGACAATTAAGTTAAGGATCTTGAGATGAGATCATCCTGGATTATCCAGGTGGGCCCTAACTCCAACGACAAGTTCTTAGAAGAAGAGGAGAAGACACAGAGAGGAGAAATACAAAGGAGCAGCTTATGTGAAGACAGGGGCAGAGACTAGAGTTATGGGGCCACAAGCCAAGGAATGCACGGAGCCACCAGAAATAGAAAGAGGAAAGAAAGGATTCTCCCCTGGAACCTTCAGAGGAAGCGTGGCCCTGTCAAAACACTTTGATTTTGAACTTCCGGCCTCCAGAACCGTGAGAGAATAAATTTCTGTGGTTTCAAGCCACTCAGTTTGTGGTAATTTGCTATGCAGTCTTAGGACTACTTAGTTGCAGTGGAGGAAACGTCATATAATGGGGAAAGCATGGGGAAAGTTTTGGAATTAGAGGTTAAAACCAAACTCTGCAATTCCCAGGTGTATGAGATGTTATTGCACAGTTCTTAACCTTCCTGAGCCTCAACTTCTCATCTGTAAAATGCGGACTCCATCGCCAATCTTGAGGGTCTGTCATATCAATTTATCAAGTTCAGAGGGCAAGCTCGCAAGTCTGATCGCTCATGTTCAAATTCTGGCTCAGCCACCTACCTCTGTGTGACTTGCTGTCCTCATTTGCAACATAGCAACAATAACGTCCCCTACTCCACGGGTTTACTGTCAGAATGAAGTGACTAAATATGCCTAGGTATTTAGAACAGTGACTGGGATGTCACAAGTGGTTGTTTTTGCTGTTGATTTTACTGTTGGTAATTCACATAAAGTACCAACATGGTGCTGATTCCTCCAGACATATTTTGAGGCAAATTGTTCTCAGTTATTCATCTAATTTTATCCTCTGACTCTAACAATAGCAATGTCTTCAGACAGAGGACTGGGACTAGGGGGTGAGCCATTTCTTCGTACAATAGAGCAATGAAAATGGACAATAGTAGTAGTCTTGGGTTGCAAGGCTATGAAACATATATAGAAAATCAAAAAAGGAGCCCTGGTGGCACAGAACTGCTTAAAGCTTGAAAATGGACTGAAATAATACCTCAGTTAACTTCAACTTCTAAGTTAACTTAGTGAACTTAAACAACTTCTCAATGAAGCTATAGACCACTTCCCCTTCTTGTTTCATTTACAGTGTTAAATGTTAAACGTTTTTCCTCAAAAAGGAAGACATACAACCCTGAGACGGCAGTGAAGATATTTAAAAGTAAAAAGGATCAGTCTTTCCTTCTTCCTACACACTGATCAATGGCCTGCTGATGACACTTTCAGATGTCCGATTGTGGCTACCTCTAAGTTAAGAGGACCCTGGGCACTAATTATCACAGCGTGGAGTGACTCTAGTCTCATCCAGAGAACTCTTCACACTGCTACAAAAATGGAAGAAGTTTGGAAGATGCTGGGTTAGCTTTATGGCCAAGTGCCCAAAAAACTAGGAAACTGTGCCCAGTGGGATAATTTCAAAATCTTTTGTCCTTTTATAGCTGAAAAAATCAATTTTATTTACTGGCTAGAGAAAAATACTCTTTTGTTCTAAAATATGGGCTTTGCATACCTTGGATCCCCAGCTGGATTACATTACCTGAAGACAGAACCACTAGATGCTGTTAAGTCTGTGAAATAAGATGTCACAATTTAGTGGTAGAGAGACAAAGTTCTTTCAGCCCCATAATAGCCCACCTCAGCCATTTGTAGCCAAGTGCGTAGTAAATTGTTGAGTTGGCTTGGATAGTCTCACCTACGAGTTAAACATTTGCCAAGATCCCTAAGGGGCCGATGATCAAGTAAAATTAACTGTGCCCCTTACAGCTCTTTGAGGTGGGGACAGAGACATTGATGATGCGATTACACAGATGTTTCCACCGGATGCTCACAGTGTGCTTTGGAGGGAGTGTTGGGGGGTACAACTCTCGTTTTAATAACTCTTTAAGGCAAGTGACCTATAATGCCATCTCAGTGACAGGTAAGTTAAACAAGAAATGCAAGAAACCCAAAGGCATCAAATGGTTTTCTGAAACCCCACTACAAACAGAGTAAAAGTGGAGGGGAGAAATGTTCACACCATATATGACAGGGCTAGCAGACTTTACTTTTAAAAATTTTTTATAATTCAATAAGGAAAAAAAACAATAGAATACTGTGTGGAAGGGCACAAATGAGCAATTTTCGAGAGAAAAATATTAATAGTCAAAAACATTTGAAGAAATGTTCAATCTCACTGCAGTCAAAGTGGGCTACTATTTGGGGACCATCAAAATTAGCCAGTGTCGGTTGGGGGAGGGGAATACCCAGCACCAGTGAAGCGTTAGTGTAAACGTGCACAGTTGGAAAGAATAATTTGGCAATCATGGTCAATAGTCTTAAAATATTGCCCAGTTTTGGACCCAGCTATTCTATTTCTTAACTTTTGGTCATCAAGACTCTGAGGTAGCTAAGAGAAGAGGGGAAAATTGGAAAAATAAATACCAATTGTTAAAGAATAGGATAATCTGGAAAATCCACACAAAAGCTTATTGTGTAGACAAGTATTGGATAAGAATCTTTAGTAACACATAGAATGATGTTCATCCAATTTTAATAAATGGAAAAAATCAGCTTACCAAAAAAGAATATTCAGTATATGTTTGTAGGAAAATATATGTAGATATGTATATATGCCGATGCATATGTAAACAAAAAGGTATACATCGAACCATTAACAATGGTTCTCTCTGAAGTGCTAGAATCACAGGTGTTTTTCTTCTTCTTTTGCCACAATAAATGTGTACTATTTTCAAAACCAGAAAAAAATAAAATTTTTAAGTTGTCAACGGTGTGTAGAAATTGACATATGAAAACATTCAATTGCATTTACCAAGAGCTAGTTGGGCTATTAAAGGGATCAATACCACTTATGAATAGGGGAGGAACTTTAAATCTGTGGATCATCCCATTTCTTAGACTAACAGCTTTTTGGAGCATAGAGACTGAACATGCCCCACCACTGTGGGGCTCATACGTCTTGGGATGAGGATCAGGGATGTCCTGGAAGGCTTCAGTACCTGACAGAAAGTGAGGATGGAGAAGGAGTGTGCTGCTGAGGGGTGAACATGAGTCTTAGTGGAAGCCGGGCTGGAGGATGGGGTCTGCTCACCCCACAGGAAGACCCCACTAGCAAAGGCAAAACTTCAGATTCACACCAACATTCCCTGTGGCCATCTCCTGTTGCTGAGCGGGCGTGGAAGAGGGCTCACCCAGCCTGCATTTCACCCCCTTTCTCTGCAGGCAAAATCTCAACACTCTGAATAGTTAAACTATTGTTTTGAGGGAAAAAAAGCAAATAAGATATTTCTTTTACTTTCTCACTTCGCATGTTCACATCTCTGTCTTTAAAACATGAGATCCTAGAAAAAGATTCTTCTTCTGTCACATTTACACATATTATTGCCAGTACAATTTTTTTAATAGACTTTATTTTTAGAGCAGTTTTAGCTTCACAGCAAAATTGAACGAAAAGTACAGGGAGTTCCCATCTACCCCCATCCCCACACAAACACAACCTTCCTCACTATCAACATCCCCTATCAGAGGGGGACATTTGTTAGAACTGATGAACCTACCTTGATACATCATTATTACCCAAAGTCCATAGTTTATGTTAGTGTTCACTCTTGGTAGTGTATGTTCTATGGGTTTTGACAAACACATATCCACCATTATGGTATCATACAGAATAGTTTCATTGCCCTAAAAATCCTCTGTGTTTGACTTATTCATCTTTTCCTCTCTCCTAGGCCCTGGCAACCACTAATCTTTTTTTGACCATCTTCATAGTTTTGCCTTTTCCAGGTTATCATATAGTTTGACTCGCACTGTATGGAGTCTTTTCAGACTGGCTTCTTTCACTTACTAATATGCATTTAAGTTTCCTTCATGAATTTTCATGGCTTGATAGCTCATTTCTTTTTAGCACTGAATAATACCAGTACAACTTTTGAAGCTTGCTTCCTCTGGGTTCCTGGCTGGTTGTGCAGCCAGAGCTTGCTACCTGGTTGAGGACATTGCAAGGAGCTTTTACCCATATTCCCAAAGCCTGTAAGTACCGCTCACCTTGCCTTCCTCCATCCAGGTCAGTCCAGCCTAAAGCCTGCTCAGACTTAATCTGAGTAACCCAGAAACATAGCTGTCCGCACCAGATATCAGAAGGAGGGCACTCAGCTCTTCCTCACCATGACTCTAGCAAGAATTGGTCCAAAAAAGAGGGTCTATTTTTTCTCATCAGAAACATCTGTATTCTCTTTCCACCCAAATTAGACTTTGAAATTTCTCAAGCTTTAAAACCATATTACTTTGAGCTAGGCATTATACCAGTAAGTACAGTGACCTCACAAAAGAAGAGGGGAAAATAAAGAGAGGACTCAATCATCTCAAAGGAATTTTCTTCAAATGGAAAGCCCAGCATGGGCAAAGCAACTCAATAAAACATCACACACGTTACTAACGGATCAAGCCATCTCAGCTGAAACTCGGGTCAGGAAAGTCTGAATTTGTCAATTAGGAAAATAGAAATCATTTTGCACTATGGCTGACTGGAAAATAGGTTAGCGATTCTCAACCCAGGTTGCACATTAGGTCACATAAAGAACTTATAAAAAAACACCAACACTCAGGCCACACCCTGGACCAATAAGATAAGAATTTTTGGCAATGGAACCCAGGCATCAGTATAGTTTTTTTAAGGTTCCTGGGGTGATTCTCACAGGCAGCCAGGGTTGAAAACCACTGCTTTAGGAGAAAGGTACTCAAAATAGTCCCATATTAGGGGTAGATTGCTTAGGGGCAGTGAATTAGTCCTCTTCCTCTTTTTGTTTGAATTTGGCACTGAAGGAAAGTGGCCACTGGTCTCTAGGGCAATGGATGCCACTGGCTTTGCTCAGGTGGCTGGCTCTCGCTGGAGTCATCTTCAGCGTCATGGTTTCTCCCTGCCCTTTTTGTCTGTAAAACCTGTAACGGTTTTGCCAACTTTGGGGTAACCAACTCTCCCAGTTTGCCTGGGACTTCCCCAGTTTTAGCGCTAAATGTCCCACAACCCAGGAAATTTCTCAGTCCCAGGCACACCAGGATGGTTGGTCACCTGATAAGAAAGGCCATCCACTCAGAGAGGTTCCCGATGGGTTTTAGGATATGTGCACACTCAGCGCAGACTTGGCACACGCGTTTCCTGGAGTCAGAGACGGACAGGAGGTGTGTGTATGCATATATACATACATACTTGCTCTTGAAGCAGAATCACAAAAACAAGATAAATTCCATTCTTCGATTAACAGCGAGGCACCAGGCACTATACTCAGCATTTTATAGATCTATTATCTAATTTTCGCATCTGATAGCTCCTTTTTACAGGTAAGCGATTGAGGTTAGGTCATTTGCACGAGGTCACACGGCAACTAAGTAGTGAAAATAAAATTCAAACCTTGGCTGTTGGCTCCAACGCCTATGGGCTTAACTAGAACAGCCCCGTAGTGACAGTGGGCCTGAGGAGTTGCAATAAAGCAGGTAAAATGCCCCACATGGTTAGAGGTGAGGCAGCCCTTCTGAAGATTTGGGTAATGAATTTGCATTGCTATCTTCTCACACGAGACATTTGAGAAAAGTTGCCAAATTTCCCTTTACTTTTCCTCTCATATCAATATACCACTTTCATTTACAAATGAAGTTTTCATTAATTTGTGGTGAAATTCTTCCCATCCTCTTTTTATCCACTCAAGACAAGGATTTGTCTTTTAAAAATCCTGGAGTTATGAGGGAAAGCTGGGAGACACTCCCTGCAGGTGAATCTGAAATTTGAGAGCATGCTACAGAATTGTGACAGGTTTTTTGTTGTTTTTTTCTTTTTCATGTCTCAAACTGCTTATGTTCAATTTTTAAAATCTAGCCAAAAGGCAAAGTTCATGGAAAAATTGGCACTTTCTTGTGCTTAAAAATAAATTCTTTTTAAAAAAATAAATGCTCTAAAATTTCACTAAGAGAACAAAGCTATCCTGCATATAAGCATGTCAGAGTCAGCTGTCAGCTCAGAAAGGTAAGATGATGGCAGTTACTGACAGATGGAGCTCACCCTGTGCCCTGGGCAACATGGCTCCCAATGAATAATACTTTGTAACAATAAATTTGATGATGATAATAATAACAATAGTGTTTGACACAAATATGCTGCAGGGCTTTTCGTTAATATCCTGACCAGAGCAACACACTGTAAACTCAATGAGGGAAGGGCCTATGTCTGAAATTACTCACCACTCTATCCTGGCCCTGGCCCAAAAAGGTATGTGGTAAACATTCATTGAATGAAAAATAAGCGACTGAGGGAAACTTTAGTCTGTCGTTTGATATAATTCATCAGATTCGCTCCTCATTAAAAGCAGCTAGCTAGCTAGAAGCAACCTGAAATGTTACATTGGAAAAAGCTTTACAGATCATCCCTTTGGACAGATTCATCATATAAGTGAGGAAACTGAGGCCCAGAGAAGTTAAGTGATCTGTGTAAGGTATTTCATCCACGTGGAGGGGAGGCAAGATTGGAGCCGAGTCTGTCAACTCCTGATGCTGTGTTGTTTACATGACACCCGTTCTCCCAAGTTCCCCAGCATGCATTCCAGCCCCATCTAAAAGAATAACCAGATAGGAGAAAATGGCCCCTTGCCATCTCCTTAAACAGGGGCAGCAGGGCACTGTGGAGCCAGTGAGACTGGGTTTGGATCTTGGCTCTGCCAATGAGACCTTGGCCAGCGGCTTGGCCTTCCTCCCTAAGCCTCAATTATCTCATCTGTAAAATGGGAGTCATTGTGGTCCCCACTTCATTTCATTTTTGAGAAATCTCAGTGAAATAACATATAAGAGGCCCTAAGCATTGTATCTATCACTTAGGAGGTGCTCAATAAATAATATGTATTGGCACTATTTCATTAACACATGCTCTAAGGCAGTCAAGCCATTCACCCTAGGGAAGGGGAAAGCACTAACAATATCATGGCCGGCCAGCTGATGTACTTCCCTTACACAGGCACACCAGCACAGGAAGGTAAGGGACAGTGGGACCTCCTAACTCATACAGCCCATCCTGTTTCTTGTCACACAACTCTCTAAGAATCGTTCCTGGACAGGTCATAGCTGAACCAGAAGTCTCTCCAGTGGATTTAAGGACTGTACCACAGGGCTGAGGACCTGTCACTCTATAGTCATTATACTTTGTTCTTAGTGGGGCCACCTAGCGACTAGTAGAGATCGGGTGGGGAAGTCTCAAAGCACAATTTTAAGGATTGCATCTGAAATACCAGGGATGAATCCCCTTGTTAAAAGCCGCTTAGTAGACATTGTGAAAAGAAACCCTTAGTATGGTTGGAATTCTTCAATCTGTGGCTAAGGGCCATAATTTCCCAGGATTCCCACTCCCAGAATGCACTGGTAAGTGTGGACACAGGCCCAGAGGCCCCATCCCTTTGTTTCCACTCCACACTTAGGTGTCACACACCTCCTCTTGCCACTTTTCATCATCTTGGAGGAGGAATTGAAGGGTCAATGAAACTGGAACTGTGGAGACCCCAAGAAAAGGATTTTATGTGATGGAGACGTTCTTCCCACTCCATGTGGGAGCTCTGTTTCCCAGCATAGGGGTTGATCGTTTGTAGAGAGTCCAGAAGGGAGTTTCAGTTTTCGGACTTTACAAGGAGGCTCTTGGGGATGTCAATCAGAGCACCTCTGTGTTCTGGCCCAGCCAAGACTGAATTGCACGTGTGCACACAGTCTGATTCAACTAGGCCAGCAGAGAAACTGCTCTCCTAGTGCTGATAATGCTGTCATCACAGCCTCCTCACATCACATCTGCTCCCCAGCCAAATTTATACAAACTGGCCTCAAATAAGAGAAAGAAAAGTGGTAGAACCTCAATAATCTGAAATTCAGATATATGGGCCTCTCTCTCTGTCCTACAGACTGGATGGGAAAACAGCCAAATGTTTAATGATCACCTAGAAAGGAAATGAACTCAAGTTTTCCTTTGTTAAAAAATATACAATATTAAATAAAATAACTGTATAAATAATTGTATAAATAAGAGACAGTTAAACCTACTCAATATTTGTTCAACAGCACCACAGCGAACCCAACCTTGAATTAGGATATACATGGTTCACGTGTGAAACATAAATGAAAGAGGCATGGCCCTGAAAAGTGTTATAAACTGTGTAACTGTTAGGGGAAACAAAACATTCATTCACAAAGCAACTGGCAAATAAGTCAATCATTTGAACCATAAGACAATAGAGCAGAGAACGGCTAAGCTAAACGCCATAAGAATTTAGTATATACAAAGATCACTGAAGCTGGAACCCCACCCACTGCTGAACCGGCTATTTACAGGTAATTGTCAGCAACCCACATACAGGAAATAAATGTTAATAACACAAATTACAAATACTTAGTATTTAAAATGTAAAATCTGGTCATTAACATAGGTTTTGGGAAGGAGTCTTCTGAGAAGCACTTTCTTAGCTACTAATTTGTGCTGACAATTATATGATGATTGAAAATATCAAAACTTTATTTTTAAACTTTATGTAATTCTGATTTTGCCGTAATTCATAATATCACTCCTCATCCCCTGCCAACCGGTCTATATTTGTGTGGTTTTGTTTTTATGAATCTTCCCAAGTCTTGGGATACCCAAATGCCCAGATCTCCAGAAATACATCCACTCAAGAATGATAAAAATATCATTACTAATAATGTACAGAAGAAATACCAAAATGGAAATTCTTTGTTTCTTCCTTCCTTCTTTGCTTCCATCCATCTTTTCAACCTTCTGTCCTTCCTTCCTTCCTTCCTTCCATCCTTCCTTCCATGCTTCCATCCATTCTTCTACCCTTTGATCCATCCTACAAACACTTACTCAAGGCCTGTTATATATCAAAGAAATAGAGCTGAACAAAATGGACACAGCCCTTGTCCTCAGACAATTTACAATTTCTGCATGGCAAGCAGGGGGATCCAGCAAATCACAAAAGGCTAGAAAGATACTCAAGATTTCCTGCAACACAGAATATACACATACTCTGGGCCTCTTCCTTTTGTGCTACAGACTGAGCAGATGTGAAAATAGCCAACTTCAAGAGCACCAGGCTGTACTGCAGAGTTCATAGTGAAAAACGTTAGGGTGACAATGATGGATAAGTCATGTTGGTGCCTGGAGACCTGGATTCAATTCTAAATTTCCAGAAAGAGATGGATGCATATACAAAAGGTTTAGCAATGCCCTGGCACTTACTAAGGGCTCATTTTAAAAAAATAACTGTTATTATTGTGAAAAACTCAACAAAGAGGACTTTCTTGGAAACAATAGACATTGTTGAATTGCTTGATTCTATTTGGCAAATTTGTGTGGTGAGTGACATTAGCTTTTAAAAAATACACAGTAAAAGTAATAGTACTACTCAAGATGGTGGTCAAGCTTGGAGCTCTTCCAGGTTTTCACAAACAGAGCAATTCTTCAGTGCTATTTGTAAAGAGACAAGCTCTGGGCTGTGACAATTCATAATCTCCCAAAATGGTATGACGTCTTAGAAACTGATGAAAATGATGGAAACCAGTAGAACATTAACAAATGCCAAAAAACTTCAAAGTTTTTGGTTTTTTAGATCTTAGCTTTAGTATTTTGGTACATTCCCTTTTGTGTATGGAAATATGTCCAGATTCCTTCAAACTCAGAACTTTAGAAAAGTAGCCAGAATGCCATTTAGATGAACTGTTTTCTTCTAAAAGTATTTATATAACCTTCTCCCTTCTCTCTGTACAGCAGTTTTCCAAGGTCCTTCCCAGGGAGTGGATGAATACCTGCTCCTGGCACAAAAGATCATTTTGCCTCTTAAATGGCCTTGGTTCTTTGACAGAGCAATAAATACAGATTTCCTATTGTCCAGGAACTAGACCTTTCCATGGGAGAGAAGCCTGAACTCTGATCCTATCACCAGCTTGTTACCTTGGAAAATTCTGGGAGCTCAAGAAGCCGGCAAGGGAAATTTCCACGCAGGATGTATCCTGCTCGTATTGGACAAACAGTGTCGTATTCTTGAAACTGAGGCAGATTCCTATTTTCAAGCTTTCTTGGCACTAAACTATGCCTTCCTAGTTGGTACACAGCTTCATGCCCCAGAGACACTGCAAAAGGCCTCCACTTGAGAAAGCGTGGGTAAATTTTAGAAGTGTCTCCCCAGACTCAGGTCTAAAACCTTTCTATCTCTCTACTTTCTCCTCTCTTGATTAGCTTACTTAATTCTGAAAACCATATCCCAAGGTAGCTAGGGAGCTCCTGCGATTAGCTAGCTTTTACAGGTTGCAACCGAGGGTCAGGAAAGCCACGTGGTTTGTCCATAAGAGGCAGGTGAGGGTCTTGAACATAATTGTCAGCCTCACATTCCTGGGCCTCTAGACTTTCTGGACCAAACCTGGTGTGGCATCTCAGGCACACTCTTTCTACCATTCCTGGTGCAAAACAAAAATACTGGCTTTCACCAGAACAGTGTTTCCTACTTCTGACCGCACATCAGAATCACATGAGGATACTTATTTAAAATGCAGGTTCTCAGCCTCCATCCTTCCAGAGATTCCAAGTCCGGGTAGGATAGAAAGTCTGTATCGTTAGCAAGCTTTCCAGGTGATTCTGACACAACCAGCTCAGTGCCTCTCCAAGAACTGGCATTAATAAAGCCCAGTACAAGAGCAAAATGAGGCCACTTTCTCCTTCCAAGACTGAGTGGTCCAGTTCCTCAGGCCTTCTAACAGTCATTTACTGTTGAGTGCTTCAGAGGTGGACTCAGTCATTGCTCTCATCGGCAAGACTGAGCAGCACAGTGCAATACGGCATATGCCGCAGGGCAGGAGACCTGTCTTTCAGTTCAACTGTAATTTAATTCAAGTGGAGGCCTTTGCCAGGCTCTGGGGCCCTGGAAGAGTCACTTAACTACTTCTTGGGCTCGGGAGCTTTATCTGTCAAATCAGGCTAATGTCACCTGACCCTGCAGAAGAGTGGAGAAGGCAACACTGTTAGAGGTCTTTACATTGAAAAATCTCTTGTGCTCTTTGAAAGGAAAATGATAAACAGATATAACAGTGAGAGACTAAAATTCCCTTCTAGTCCAGCCTGCATGTTGCAATCAGCATATCTGTCTGAAAGCAAAGCTTGCTGACAAGCGTCTGCACACAGATCCCCCTCCTGTGCAGACTGTGGTTTCCTATTTCCAGTTGAGTCAAGTCCCAGCATCTAAGCCAGGCAGGCAAAGGGCTTCAAAAGTTGGCCCCTCATCACTCATATTTCCAGTTCTGTTTCTTGATACTCCCTCCTCCACCCTACCCTATATGCCAGAGGTTAGCGAACTTCAGCCCAAGGGCCAAATTCGGACTTAGGCCTATTTTTGTAAGTAAATTTTTATTGGAATATAGCCGTACTCATTTGTTTATGTATTGTCTATGGCTGCTTTTGTGCTACAATGGCAGAGCTGAGTAATTATGAAAGAGACCGTATGTAGCCTGCTGGTCTGCAAAGCCTAAAATATCTACTATCTGGTTGGCCCTTTACAGAAAAAGTTTTCTGACCCCTGCTATAGACCAGTGCTTTTCAGATGTTTTTGGCCATGACCCACAATAAACACATTTTGTAACGAGACCTAGTATACACATAGATACCTGTGTGCGTATTTATAAATGCATATTTCCCAAAATAACATTTACCTTTATGAAACACAATGCATTCTGATAGTTTCTAGTCTACTAAATTATTTTAAAAAGCTGTTTATGACGTTATATTAATCTCATGACCCCAAGTGAGTCTCGATTCGTCTTTGGAAAACACTGCTCTAGACAAACTGAACAACTGGCTACTTATAACACATGTCCCCTGCTCTCCCACCTCTATTCCTTTCTTGACATTGCTCCCTCCACTGACAAGATCCTGTCCTTTCATCTCTATATGTACAAATTCTTCCCCTACACACTAATGGCCTGACAGAAGAGGTGTGCCCATTTCTGCATAAAAATATTATTTATCTGAGTCTCTACTGTTCTTATATACATAATGTCCAGCATTCAATGAAAAATTATGATATATAAAAAGCAAGAAAGAATAAACTATTGCTTTATCAAGGAATAAAGCAATCAAGATAATCAGAGTGAGAGATGAACTAGATATTGGAACTATCATATAGGGAGTTTAAAATAACTATATTTAATATGTTAAATGGCCCAATGGAAAAGATCAACAACATATATAAACAGATGGGAAATTTCATCAGAGAGATGAAAATTATAAAAAAAGAGTCAAAGAGAAATGCTAGAAATGAAAAACACAGTATCAGAGATGAAGAATTTCTCCACAGGCTCATCAGCAGATTGGACACAGCTAAGGAAAGAATCAATGACTTAAAATTATGCCAATAGATATTATCTAACTGAAACACAAAAAGAAAAAAAGAATAAACAAAAGCAAACAGTGCTTGTAAGAGCTCTGAGACAACATATGGTCACAAGGTGTCTAACACTCGTGTAATTGGAATCCCAGAAGAAGAAGAGAGAGAGAATGGGGGAGGAGAAATATTTGAAAAAATAATGGCAAATTTTCTAAAACTAATGAAAGATAACAAAGAACAGATCTAAGAATCCCAGAGAACACCAAGCATGATTTAAAACAAAATATACATACCCAAATTATAATTAAACTGTTGAAAACAAAAGACAAAAAGAAAATATTGAAGGTAGCCAGAGATGAGGTAGAGAGAAATTTAAATACAGAAGAACAGAATTGAGAATTAGAGCCCACTTCTTGGAAATTATGCAAGACAAAAGACAAAAGAGTGACAATAGCCCTAATACTTAAAGATTCACACAGGGGATTGCTTTACAATAATCAGGGAAGAGGGCTCCCCTTGAGGATGAGGGTAGAGATAAAGCAGTATTGACCATGAGCTGATGATGGTTGAAACTAGATGATGAACACATAGGAATTCAATATGATGGTTTCCTTACTCAGAAATTTTTTTTAATTTCCATAATATTTTTTAAGGAAACATAAATTTTTAAAAAGAAGAAATAGGCAGAAAGGGTGAGTATATCATAGCACATATCCCACTGAGTTTCCCTGATTTTTTTTTTTTTTTTTTTTGCCTCTAATTAACCCTTCCTCCAGCCTTTGATTCACAGTGGGCTCACAAATCTCCAAACTGGGGTTACTGAGGGCTGCAGCCACCGTCTTTAGTAACACAACCCAACAACGCCTACCAGTGCCGAAGCTCTCTTCTCCACACAGAGAGCACCGTCCCGAGTCCATCAGATTTGAGAAGAATCTCCATCCAGCTGGTGTCTCATACACAGGGACTTTCATTGATTTGGCCACTCTGAAAAACAAAATTTGAGGCAACAGTCAATTCATATATCTCCTTGCCTTTCTTTTCTCAGCACAGAAGCAAGTCTTTAGGATCTATTAATTCTATAACTAGATTTCAGAATATCCTGAACAATGCTGACAGTTTTCAGGATGTCAAGTCATAGGGTAGAAAATGATAAATAGCCTATTCCAATGTCTCAATTTTGCTTTCCCCATAATACAGAAAATGTTAAGTTAATGTATAGAATATTCTCACATTTGTTTCCCTACTATAAATATTGTTTTATCTTTGTGGTAATATTCCACTTGGGGATTGCAGAATCTAAATTAAGATGCTATTTGGGTACAACATTTTGAAATACTCTTTGACAATATCCATTAAAGATGAATATACACATATCCTATGAACCAGCAACTCAATTTCTAGAAATTACTAATGACATGTAGGGGACACTGAGGTGCCCTGCTCAGCTTCATCCCCAACACATACATAAACACACACACACATTCATATTTTAGGACTTTTAGGACTCGAACACCCATTCCCTCAGCTGCTAGAACTGTTGATGGCTGACAGCTCACAGATGTGACCCCCACTTTCTGTCAAAGAGAGATGTCTCACTCAAAATCATGCTCCCTTCCCTGGGTCAATCCACAGTCCAATGACTGGCTAATGAGGGATGTATAAACATCTAGCCTCCCTGCGCCTATATGGCACACCTCTGTAGGGCCATTTCAGCTCCAGAGCTCCCCATAGGTTGGCTGAGGCCTTTTTTGTGACTACACTGCAGTCTAACTTGTCTCTCTCTGTCCATTCCTCCTTCCTTACACCCCCATAGGCATTGATTTTGAAGGCAACGTTGATATTGACAGCAGAAAGGAATAAACTTTCTGCAAGCAATTCTCTCTCAGAGCTGCTTCCTGGAGAACCCAACATGTGACATTACTCAACAGAGTGTGTACACAAGATTTGGCAAAAATGATCATAGAATCACAATTCATAATAACTGAAACAACCCAAATATCCATCAAAGTAAAATGGGCAAATGATTTGCAATGTATAATGCAATACCATAAAATCCATTGATCAAACAATTGCTACATGCAATAACTTGAATGAATCTCAAAAACAGTATTGAGTAAGAGAAAGCAATAACAAAGAAATACCTACTGTATTGTTTCATTTAGATAAAATTCAAAAACAGCTAAGCCTCATCAATCCTGTTAAAGTTCAGGCTCAAAAGATCAAAGAGGTCAAGTGTTTTGTTCAAAGTTTCACAGAGGTAAGACGCAAAGCTAGAATTTGGACCCAAGTCTGCTTAATTTCTGCTCATGTGCTCTATCCCATGACACCATGCTGTCTCCCCAAATGTTTTAATGCTTCGAAGGTCTACAGATCTCAACGCATACTGAGGAATGAGCTGGTACCAAAGACATTGGCTTGAAGAGTTTCATCTTCCCCACAGGCAAGCAACCAAAAGAGAAAAACACCAAATGCCTGCCACCAGCAAGGTTTTGTTCTTTGAAGGCTGTAAGCGAAGAAGGTGGCCATGGAGAGGGTGTCTCAGTGAAGAAGAGGAAGAAAGATGCACGTAGGACAAAGGACACAATGTAATAATGATTTCTTCAGGTGTGTTTCAGGGCCAGCTAGAGGGAAAAATATCTAGGAACTCCACCACGGGAAAGTGAACACCTCTGTTTCCATAAAACACAAATACAATCGATGTGCTCAGGCTCTTGAAAAATTGGGTGCTAATTCTCTTTCAATTTTTCTTGGAAAAAAAGCACCTTTAGGTGTTCAGGTGTTACATCAAAGGATCTGTTTTCTCTTTTTTTCCAATGGTCTAAGAGAGATATACAATCATGCTCACATCCTGGTAGGAACAAGGAAACAAATCCTCCCCAAATTGTAGATCAAAGGTAAATTTTCAGAGCCATTGATTTCATGGTCAGGAGGTCAAGTAAGGAAGAATAATTCACACAGAAGCTTTCCAGGGGCAGCACATAGAAAAGCCTCAAATATGAATGAACATGAATTTAGCAAATATGTATGCATGTGATTACCAAATAGAATGTGCAACATGGGGCAGAGGTGAGGGCAAGAGATCGGGTAGAGGGTGTGGGGACGTATATTTTCTGGCCAAAACATTCTTGTAGGTGCAAAGCCAAGTTGGCAGATCTGAAGGGAGGGGAAAGGATTTCCCCAGGTCCCACCCTTCCCAATTAATCACTGTCAGGAGGTCATCAGGCTGAAGGCTGAGGCTGAATTTTAAAGGACCGGATACTTCTATAACTATGAGCCACAGTTGCAGCTATTTAAGCTAAGATAACAATATGGGTAGTTAAATTCCGGGATCCTGAGCATGAGTTGATTGTGTCCAAGAGTCAGAAAGGAATTCCCCTCCCTCCCCCCTCTACTGAACTTGGGATCCATCCCAGACACAGCATTCAGCAGATACCATGCTGGAGACTGGGTTTTGGCAGGAGGCCCCCGGGGAGTCTCTGAAACGCTCTGGTACAAAAGCTTAAAATGAAGCTGCTCGTGCTGAGGGTCTGCACCCCTCTCCTTGACTGCTGCCACCAGGTGTTGGAGACAAACATAAGAACTCACTTTCTAGGAAAGACCAGAGTAGGAATGAACAGGAAGAAAAATGAATCTGGACCACAATTTTCCTGTAAGTGGGTGTGAGCCCTGGTAGCCCAAAAAACATGGTGGAAACAAGCTCCTCAGTGTGGATGTTAATACCTTTAAAAATGTGGCTTCAGGTTAGAAATAGCCTCAACCTGTCTTTCCAATAGTTTCTCTCATGATACTCCCAGCATGCACCTAAAAACCTAGACCATCTTTAATTTTCTAAATATGCCCTTGCATTTTTGCTGTTGTTGTTGTTGACATCTGAGTTCTTCCTCATGCTTTTCATTTTACCTGGATTAATCCTCTTTTCCAATCTCTTGTCAAAACACTTCACGTTGCTTCAATACCTATCTATCTTAAATGCCCTGACATTATGAAACCTATGGCAAAGGCTGCTCGGTGATCAGCAAACTCATCTTTTCTCCTGGACACACAGTTAGACTACACTTCCCAACCTCTGTCAAAGTTAGCTGTGGAGCATGGTGGAGGTCTAGCCAATGGAACTCAAGTGGAAATGATGTACACCCTTTTCAGACCTGGCTATTAAAACTTCCCATCCTCCATGTTTTTCTCCTTCTGCCAGCTTAACGTGGGCAAGCCCAGCAATCCTAGAAGCTACACGTTGAAGATGGTGGACCCACAAGACAGAAGGATCTGGATCTCTGAATCACCATTTGGAGCAGAATCAACCACCAATCAGGAACACCTGTTTTTAGCTTTTGACGATTGAGAAAGAACCTTTTGCTGTGTTTGAGCCATTAGACGTTTTGGGATTAGTTTTGTAGCAACAGCTCCATTATCTTAATGAATACATCCTTTCCTCATCGCCACAACCAATCCAAAGTAATCCTTCTTGCTGCCTCGCTTCCTCTCACCCGGTAGAGAGTCTTTCTGTTCACATTATCATTATATGTGCTGTTACCTCTTTAACACTTTCCCTGCACACACAGTTACTACCACCACCACCAATGTGTCAGAAGTGATTTGAGGGCAGGCGCTGCCCTCTATATGCCCTTTATAGCTCTTCAATGTCTAGGATAACATATCACCTTGTCAGACTTGCCCCAATAAATTCTGTATAATTTCAATGGACTAATACCTATTATTTAAGGTATGTTGTTGGATAGCAGGGGGCAACATATCTCTATTTTATGATCTTTTCTCCTTGTAGTTTCCTGAAATTATAATTAAGTCATTTCTGCATGTTTTATTTAAATTAGTCATTTTGAGCAAAGAGAATTTCTCCAGGTATTTATTAGTGGGGCTATTAGGATGAGATTAAGGCATTTCTTGGAAATAAAGATCTTACAGGATTAGGGCAGTGACTAAATGAGAATCAAAGGTCCGAGGAGCAGAAGGCCACACGATCTCGATATTACTTGTCTGGTGGTCGTGCTACCCTCATGTGATCAAACAAGACGATAGATACAAAAGCATCTTAAAAGTGCCCCACGAGCTCCCTACGTGTAGCATCTCCATCTTTGTGCCTCCCATGTCCAGCACAGTGCATGCCCACTGTAGGTATTCAAATACCTATTTACCTAATTATACAGTACCACATCATCGTGTGTGATCCTCTACTGGAATATCAATGGCTATTAATGACTCTCTTTCAGCTTGCAACAGAACAGCCAAACGAACAATGACTGATTATACCAAGTGCATGAGGCATATCCAGCTGCTCTTGGAATCCTACTTCAAGAAAGTTGCAACAGATTTAAAGAGGGCAAGATCTAGGTGCCTCTTCCTTTCATCTATCTTCATACGTCCACTTTCTTGAGAGACAAGCAAAGCTTATGATTCTATTTCCTATACGCTGAGCTCTCAGCCCCCTCTTTTTCTGTTTTTTTGTATTGGCACCTAAGCTAGTGTCTGCTGCAAATTTCTTTTTTTTTCCTTCTTCTTCTCCCCAAAGCCCCTCAGTATATAGTTGTATATTCCAGCTGCAGTTCCCTCTGGTTCTGCCATGTGGGACGCCACCTCAGCATGGCCCAATGAGTGGTGCCATGTCCACGCCCAGGATTCGAACAAGCAAAACCCTGGGCTGCCAAAGTGGAGCGTGAAAACCCAATCACTCAGCCACAGTGCCAGCCCCTCTCAGCCCCTTTTTAAAAAGCCCCCAACTGCATAGACTAGGAGAAGATATTTGTGTCACATAACCAACAAAAGATTTATATGTGGTTTACATAAAAAAGTCTATAAGTCAACTTAAAAAGGCAAATAATCTTTAAAGAAATGAGTGAAAGTTTTGAACAGGTACTTTACAAAAGAAGATAAGATATTCAAGTGACCAATTAGCAGAAACTATATTAGGAACCCTTACAACTCAATAGTAAGAAAACAAACAATTCCATTAAAAAATTGGCAAAGTATCTGAATAAACATTTTTTCCAAAGAAGATATACAAATGGCCAACAGATACATGAAAAGATGCTCAGTATCACTAATCACCATGGAAATGCAAGTCAAAACCACCATGAGATACACCTCCCACCTGTTAGAATGGCTATTAGCAAAACGACAAGAGATAAGAACTGGCAACAATGTGGAGAAAAGGGAGCCCTTGTGCATTGTTGGTGGGAATGTAAGTCGGCATAGTCCCTATGAAAAACAATATAGAGGTTTCCCGAAAAATTAAAAATGGAACTACCGTAGGATCCAGCTATTCTACTTCTGGGTATATATCCAAAGGAAACGAAAAAAGGATCTCAAAGAGATATCTGCTTTCCCATGTTCTTTGCATCATTATTCACAATAGCCAAGATAGAGAAATAACCTACGTGTCTGTCAACAGACGAATGGATAAAGAAGATGTGGTATATATATACAATGAATCTTATTCAGCCACAAAAAAGAAGGAAATCCTGCCATTCATGTATGTGGATGGAGCTTGAGGGCATTCTGCTAAGTGAAACAAGCCAGAGAAAGAAAACTACTGTATGGTATCATTTATACGTGAAATTTAAAAAAATTAAAGTCAAACTCATAGAAACAAAGAGTAGAATGGTGGTTGCCAGGGGCTGGGTGGTGGAGGGGAATGGGAAGATGTTGGGTCAAAGGGCACAAACTTCTAGTTATAAGATGAATAAGTTCTGAGGATCTTATAGGATGGTGACTAGAGTTAATAATATATATTGTATACTTGAAATTGGCTGAGAGTAGCATTCTCACCAAAAAAGAGGAACTATGTGAGGTGATAAATGTGTTATCAGGTGTTACCTGATTGTGGTCATCATTTCATGATGTATATGAATATCAAATCATCACGTTATACACTTTAAATATATTACAATTTTATTTGTCAATTATACCTCAATAAAGCTGGAAAAAAACCCAAAAGCTAATCATTGGTGACACAAGTCAGGAGAGTGGTTATCTCTGGGGAGGAAGGAGGAAGCAGTGTTTGGAATGGGAACAAAGATACTTCAGGAGTACAGTTCTGTTCCTTGATCCAGATGGTAGTTCCATGTGTGTGTTCACTTTGTGAAAAGCCCTGGAACTATGTATCCATTGTGCCTTTCCTTTATATGCATTATACTACAAATAAATGTTTACTTAAAAGAAAAAGGCCTCTAGTATTTATGACTAAGTACAGGTTTGAATTAGCCATGTTTACATAATCCCAAGAAAAAAACTACTAAAAATGGAATTTAACAGCATTCTGGATATGCTGGTTAACGTCTAGCAGACATTTAACAAAACTGCCTTCAAATTAGTCCTGTAGTATTTTCATGATGAGTTCACTCCCAGATCCTTTCTTTGATGTCTGGCACTGCTGGCTGGAGCTGCTCTGAGGTAAAAGGCTTACGTGAGTTTGCAATTTATAAGCATTTTTAAGGCCATCTCCTCAACTCACAAGTATGAACCAGGCAGAGCTCAGCGAGGCCTTGTTTTCTAATGGCAATCTCAAAGTCTACTCTTCAATTTATCTTTTGGATGGAGCAACGCACACTTTCAGGTAAGATAAATATAAATCTTGAGGCTGTCATAATAAGATGATCACAAAAGTTTTTCACCATATATGTAAAGCTTAGCAGAGAGCTGCCTGGGGCCTGTAGTATCTCAGGCTGCTCTAACCCTCAGACTCAGGTATTAAGTAACACCTTCCTTGCCTGTCTTATCAGTGAAGTTGTAAGGATCAAACGAGATAGCACATAATGAAAAGAAAGTGCTATGGCGACTGCGTAATGTCCTACAGAGCTACAGCATCACTGTTCTTGGTGTTGGATCCTTCACTCAACCCCAAGGGGAATGGACATATTATTTAAGGAATATTTTCAAGAAAAAGCAAAAGATAACTGCCTGTCTCATGCTCCCTCTAAACTTCTAGATTTTGGCCAATTGTAAAACAAACAGAGGTGGACCTCAAACCCAGCAGCCTTTGCTGCTTTATCTAGAAGCTTCAGTGCTTTCATTTTAGGTAGGCATTATAGGAGAAAATAGGATCCTTCCCAACTAGATTTTAAATTCTGTTAGGAAACATAAGGCAAGCATATTTCTGAGGATCTAGACTTTACTTAAAAGAAAAAATTTGGCTTTGGGAAATTGACCAAAGACCCAAGAGAAAAATACATAAAATTGAAACAATTACAGGTTCACTCTCTTATGATAGTAAATAATCTGGAAGCCTGTGTCTGAGAATTTAAAAGTGTCTGTATTTACAGTCTTGATGCTTGAGCACTTTGAGGTAAACTGTTCCTGGTTCTAATTATTTTCAAAGAAGAAAAACTGTTGAGGGGCTAGGACTGGAGAATTGTAAGCCCCAAGTGTTCCAGCCAAGCTGAGAGAGAGAGACGGTCGTCGGCAGTCCTTCAGAGTCCCATGCGATTGCTCCCTGAGCAGCAAAAAGTGAATCACCTTCTAGTCTCTTTGTTTTGCTTTGAATTTTTTGTTATGTAGACGCCTTATTGAAACTTTTTCAAAAGTGTATATAGTACCCTTGGAAGATTTAGAATCAATTCATTTACTCCTACAGACAAATAATAGTGAGAACTGATATGACAGCTCTAACCCAGGAGAAAACACATCGCACTGAACAAAGTTTCTTTTCTTCCTTAAAAGCTTTTCTTTGTTTTCTTTTCTGGATTCGATGAACACATTTTCCTGGATGGTATTATAGAAATCTTATTGATCCTAGGTCACAAAACAGGAGAGAAGGGACATCTAGGCATTGGACATTAAATAAATATACAGCAGCTATAAATGGGTACTTATTCTAAAGGAAGAACAAAGCCCAGGGAAAGGTTGTATTTATGAAGGCTGCATCATTATTCTCTGGGTAACACCATGACAGAGGTAAACACTGACTGTCACGGCGTTATCCGTCTTCACAGCGCAAACATCTCCCCCTCGCTCTGATGTTTCATGTTGGATTCCGTTTCAGCAGTGCCATAGGGACATCGGTGTTTGTCCCACTGTTCTGTGAGCCCAATTCTGACCCTAAAACGGTTAATTTAAAACTTTTCAGTCTAAAATTTAACGGAAGAATATTGGCAATCAATCCCCATGGGTAAACTAAAGTAAGACTTTGAGGGGGAAAAAAAAGGATAAGCAGAATATTCCATAAGTTGGGCTTAAATATAAGGAAAAAATTGATAAATTTAATCACATTAAAATTTATAAACTTCTATTTGTCAAAGACACCCAAAAAAGGAGGTAAACCATAGAGTGAGATAAGATATTTGCAATGCATAAAAGTGAAGGATTAGTAGCCAACCTAAATAAAGAAATCCTGGAAACCGATATGAAAAACTCAATTGACCCAAGCTGTTTACAGAGGAGGAAGACTAATTAGCCCAAATGAAAATATACAGTAAATCAGAGAAATGAAAATTAAAACAACAGCCAGACATAGTGTCACACCCATCAGGTAAAAAAGAAAAAAAGAAAAAATCTAATAATACCAAGTGTTGTTGGGAATGTCATGGGAAAATGGAAACCCAAGAATTGATAGCAGGATTGTAAATTTGTACACTCACTTTAGAGGGTAATTTGAGAATTCTTAGTAGAGTTGATCATGCTCTATGAGCCAGCAAGCCCACCTCTCAGTATCTACCTTTGAGAAACTGGCACACAGTTTGTACAAGGACACTGGTTCACAGATGTCTATTACAGCACTATTTGTGACAGAGAAACAAAAAGCAAAATCAGAAGCAAACTAATTGTGGGGGAATTGACAAGCTGTGGTTTATTTATACAGTAGCAAATCAACAGCCATGTTTCAAGGGCTCCAGAGTATAAAATGCAAAAGAACCCCACAAAGAAGAAATTACGTGTACTTCTGCCTTGCAATATTATCTTAGATCCCTACTATTCCAATTACTATTTCTCCCTTGCTTGTCCAAATTGAAAACCTAGTGGGATATCATTCCTCCTCTCTAATAACAGGTTTCGTATATTTGCAACTCTGAAGAATTAATGGGACTAAATGACTAAATGAAGAGACGCAACATCATCCAGTTTGGAGAACCAGCTAGAACCTGTCACCCCTACCAGAGCCACAGAGGAACTTGGAAGGTCTCCCCTTCCCATAGCTATGTTTCTGAAGGCAGAAGGCAAGTCCATGCACACTAGCTGTGACCAGCTGTAATTAATTAGCCTGGGCATTCTTAGTCACTGCTTCCCACTTGCACGGATTGAACTCCAAACCTTTCTTTCTTTCTGATTAAGAGATAGTGCTTGTATTCTGTGTTGGATGAGCATTTTCCTCTCCCTTTTCTCCTGCCAACATATCCACCAAGATCACACAGAAGTACCAGTTCTGTATATGGTTCTTAACTGAGACTGTCATTTTCAGCTCCCATTAGGGAGTCCCTGGTTCTTTGACAAAAGGAAGATGAAGAAAAAGCCCTGGAGATTCTAAGTGGAGATTCCTGAGCAGAGACACACAGACCTTCAGGTTGCCGAGTGTGCCCTCTGGAAATGTGAGTGACAGCTGTCCATGCTGGTCTTGGAATACTGTGGACTGAATAGGTCATTTCCCTGACATTTAATCTCATCAGGGAACTCTGATCTCTGGCCTAATGAATGACCCAGGTCATTGCTTTCCTGGGAAGCCCGACCAAGTCATCAGGGCAGCTATCTCTGAATGGACTCTGAGAGAGCAAGCGTTCATCAAGGGACACAGAGGCAGCCACTCTACCTGAAAGGTACCACATATACAAGACTGCCCTACACTTCCAGGATTTCCACCCATTATTGAGGATTGGGTTTAATTCTGCCAATAAGTATAAGGAAAGTTCATGCCACATTAACTCTGCTCTAACAATTTACCTTTTCAAAAAGTTTCATTTTAATGAGACATAGTTATGAGGAAAGAAACTATTGAAAAAGTTGATGTCCTTTTGTGAGAAATGAGTTTTACAGCACAAGGTAAAGCTGAGTCAACGGGAAGGGTAGGCAAACAGGCATTGCCCGTGGAATCAAATTCAAATGCCTTCTCTGAACTCTGACTGCCTGGGTGCGCATACAGCTGTGTGACTTTGGCCAAGTTACGTAAACTCAACACGCCCAGCTCTTTCACATGTGAAATGGAATACCAAGGTATCTCCTCACTCAGGGAGGACTAAACGGGGTGATGCATGGGAAGCCCCAAACACCCAGAGCAGGGCACGGACATCAGCAACAGCTGTTTGCACCTCTCCAGCTGCTGCTTCCTGCCTCCCGCTCTATCCTCCTGCCGTAGCCAACTACTATTTTGATAGAGCCTCTTTAAAGCACCATGTAGCTTCAGCTCCCTGCACAGAGTTCACTTAGGTGGGGATTTCTTCATATCAGTTAGAATCCCACCAGGAATAGATACACTCAAATGAAGTAATTTGAGGAGAGTTTAGTACAAGACCTATTTACACAGGTGTGGGCGGTGGAAAGGGAGAGCACAATGGACGGTACAGTACCCCAGGGCAAGTAACATCAGGGTTAGCATCACCCCACCCCCAGATTTATTCCTGGAATCAGAGACAGAGCTGGGTGGAGAGGGCTGCCTGGCAGGAGCTGTGACCTTCAGAAGAGGCACGTTGCCAGCCCTTAGAAACCCAATAGGAAGAGAAATAAATTCCCAACTGCATTCCCCTTCCTGTCTGATATCTGTAGCGCTCTCAATTGTCACAACCCAACTGAAATCTGGAGGGAAGACAAGCCGGTTGATACAGGCATAGAGGTCAGCCCATGGGACACAGCACACGGAGAGGATGGCGAGAGGATCTTTGGGGCAAATGGAAGATACCCGGCACACTCTTCACCCATCCCCCTAGACTCAGACTGCTTCCTAACTTTCCCGGTTAATCTGCCCAGTCTCTTCTTTGTGCTGCCCCCACTGCCAACCCCACGAGTTACACACTCAGAGCAGGGTATTGCATTAGATGTTGGAGCAGCTGACTCCCTCCACTCTGTGAGCCCCTTGAGAACAAGGACTCTGCCTGGCACAGAGCAAGTGCTTAAAGACATTTGTTAATTCCGTGCAAGCATCATGGAGTCTATCAGAACACAGCCTCCTCTACGGGGTGTAAATCATAATTTAGATTCCAGAACTAAGCACTTCAAATATCAATGGGAGCAAGTACATGAAACCATTGAAAGTTCAGGATAAAATTAAGTTATGGTGGATGAATTTCCAAATGGAATTACATACAAAGAGTTGGCTGAAAAGATTGATAACCTTACTTCTAATTAAGCGTATGCTAGTTTACCAAGTCCAGCGCGGTAAGTGTATTGTGAAAAGGTAGGAGGTGATGGGAAAACTGGCCACTTTTTAGCTTTGTGGTATTTCCCAGAAATAAATGCTCATTTCACTGTAAAACTTCAAGAGGATAGGGTACACATTTCTCTCATTTACAAGGAGCACCTTGTGGGACTGACGTTTCATTTCACATATGTTGGAAAACAGTGGTTAAGAGGAACCAAGAAATTTATTTTTTTATATGACTATGGCAGAGGTCTTATGCTTTAAAAGAATTTTCTCCTATTGAACTCCCTTGAAGAGCAAAGGAGAAGGAATGTGTCAAATGGTCTTGAGTCATGTCAAGGTTTCTCAGCGAGATGCCTTTCCCAAAGAGGCTTGAGAGACAGGAAGTTGGAGGGGCATCCCAGGGAAGCAGATGGCCCTCCTCCAGGTCTGGGATTGTAAGAAGCTCTGAGCTCAGCAGAGGGGCAGCCCAGAGGCATGGCCTGCACGTGTGGTTGACAGCAGGAGTCTGTAAGTCATGCTCTCTTCCTCTGAGCAGTCTAGTCCTGAGCTTCAGTCCCCAGGGAGGCAGTAGGGGAAAGGGAAGGAGGTGGGCAAAGCAGCTGTTTGCATTCAGGATGACCCATGCAGCGCCGGCTGCAGCTGAGTTGAACTCTCTCTCAGAGGGCCTAGTTGTTTCTGGGGGATGGGGACCAAAATAGGTTGGCAAGAACACGCACTTCCCGAAATTAATTGGAGAAGCAGAGACTCCCTAGGGAAATAAGGTCACTCAACTGCTTTGTCCTCCTTCTGAGAGATGAAGGCACGGGAACATTCATCCATGTGGACCCATTCCGTGTGCAGGCTGCTTCTGGGCCTAATTGGGAGCTTAGGAGAAACCTCAACACAGAGGAAGGGCAAGGTCGAGAGAGAATATGATGGCTTCTGGGCCTTGAGAACCACTGCAGGGGCACAGTCTCGGGTGAGAGCAACAATTCTTTTTAGGTCAAGATCCCACATCCTACAGTGAAGGGATGGCAAAAATGAATGGAGCACTAGGAGCACCGCTCTCTATGTCAGCCCACGCCTGCAGCCCGAGCAGTGCCTTTGTGCTAAGGTACAGCCTCTTCAAGACCCAATAATTTCTAGCTATCAAAAAGTGTTGTAGCACACTGCTTTTCTAAGAAAAGAACACATTAATGCCATCTTCTGAAACATTGTCATAATAAGCATTCAAATGTGAATGTCCTCCATGTGGACACTGTCCACTTGGAATGTGATGCCCTTACACAGTACACAGCCTGTGCAACTGGACGCAGCAGCTCTCCATCAGCCTCACCTGAATTTAGACAGATGAGAGATGAAGGCACGGGAAGTTAGAAGTTACTGCTCTCAAGTCCCTTAAACATATTCCTGGTTTAGCAGGGAGTGGATCACACCCTCTGCAATGGTCCTACCACTGCGAGTGTACCCAAAACCTTTCACAGTCTTTGAATTGTTGAAGACATAGCCTTGAATTTTATTTTTCTCTAACCATATGCCCTGCCCAATAGCATTCGGTGGTGGTGAACTCTGTGAGTTTGCATGTGTGTATGAGGCCCCGCCCCACATAATACCAAACATATTAAAATATATCCACATCTCACATAAAAATCTACTTTTTGTTCCAAAAGAATATTGAAAGGATTTTGATAAGTTTTTTTTTGAAGTGAGGCTCTAAGTCACTCAATTAACTATTGGCAATGATTTCTCATCAATCATGCATACTCGGGAATCCTTTCAAAACGAGTAAATAGATCCTACAAATTACTTGCAAGTGTTACAATGATTTCTTGGATACTAAACGTAATAATAAAGTGACAATATGTGCATTTCATACACATTAAAGTAGACAGTTAACCATGTTGACGTTGCAGTGTTCTTCATCATGGAGCTCATAATTGTTTTCAGACCTCTCATTTTAAGTCCATGAATATCGAACACCTTGGGCAAGGGGCGGAGGATACCACTGAGGGACACAATGACCTGGTGCACGTGGGCACGCATGTGCAGGTGTGTGTGTGTGAGACAGAGAGGGCACCTGTGGGTGAGCGGGCATGTGTATGCATGTATGCACACTGTGTGTCTGAGTGTGTGTGTCTTGGGGGCAAGGCAGGGCAGTGTGAGAACCTTGAGTCGTTTCTTGCACAACAAGCTTTCGGGGAGCATGCTTCATCTTCTCCTGCCATCTCTCCCCACAACATTCTGCATACACCATACTTATTTTCAGAAGGCCCTACAAATTTATTTCTGCACATTCCATCCCAGAATTCTCTCAGCTAGCTCCCATTTTCTCTGCCAATATCCAGTGCAGTTAATTCTGGAATACCAGATATGGATCCGTGCAATCCCAGCGCACTAACCTGGCACTAGCCTACTGACTGAGTTCCTCTGAAAATCTCAAGGCAACGTTCCAAGGGTCAGAAAAAGAAACGATCGTGCACTTGTAACAGATCTCCCAGCTGGATGAAATATGACAGTTAGGGGGTATTTTTTTTCCCCTCATGAAACCAAATGTGCATATTTCATTCAAATAAAGGTAGCAAAATGATTTCATGGGATGTACACTCTTAGAAGTTCCAGTAAGATGACATCTGCAGAGGACCCAGGTAGTGTCCTTAAAGGCCTAACCTAGCACCCGAGCTGGGCAAGTTTTCTCTTCTTTTGTCTAGCCGATGGTGCTTCACTGTTCAGCCTCCCAGAAGAGGCTAACACTTCCCACACTTTCTTGATAATAGCAAGCATCTGGGGTACTTATTTAAGATACAAATTCCTAGGCCCTTCCGCTGGCACATCTTGAATTCGTAGGCCTTGGTTAGGACCCAGGTGTCTATACTTATAACAAGTAGTGTTTCTTATTTCTAGGAGATTCTTACATCTAGGAGGGTTCATTAAAAATGCTGAGTTAAGACAAACTATATGCAAATGACAGTGATCAATTAACCTATGCAACAGTGTGCAATATAAATTCAGTTATATATATATATATATATATATAAAACTGAATTTTTATCCACATATTGCATAACGCTTAAGAAGTGCTCAGAGGATATTAGCTGATTGTGGGTCCAGACTCAAAATGATGTTGAACATCGGGCTTAGCATAGACATGAGTCATATATGTGAGATGTAAGAATATTGGACAATGGCAGTAAAATCCTGGCAGGCTGAGGTCCAGCCCTCGCCTCACCGTGGCATTTCTTGCATATGTGAGAGGAACAACCAGCTCCCCAAACTGTCAGTATTGCACTGCCTTTGAAATCTGGCAAGCCTGGGTTCAAAGCGCAGCTCTTACACTTTTAATTCTGTGACCCTCGGAGGCCTGTCACTTATCCGCCCTTATCCTGGGTTCCACATCTAAGAAATTGGAAGGATGATAACACCTGCTACTGAGAGGACCTGGTTCTGCCTCTTTGTAATGCTTTAGGGAGGCTCTGCAGCAGAGTGGAACAAGCTTGGGCTTCTTGGGTGGACAAACCTGGGTTCAAATCCTGACTCCACTTTTCACTAACTTGATGACCTTGGGTAAGTCATTGCCCTTCTGTGAGCCTCGGTGTCCTCATAGGTAGAGATGGGGGTAGTCGTGTCACACCAGAAAGGCAGCACAATTTAACAGGTGGAAATCCTCACCCCGGTTTGGGAAAGTGGATCTTTTTGAGGGCTTCCAAGAAAAGCGACCCACCCATTGGCAATAGCCTGCAAGGAAGTGGGGGGCTGACAGGGGAGTTTGCATCTGAGAGATGGCTGTGTGGGATCAGGACCTGCCACCACTGCACGCCCCACCCTCCATATGGAAGGGGACAGATTATTTCCTGGGAAGGTGCTGCCTGTGAGCTGAAAAGGCTATGATCTGGGGGCCCCAGCAGAGGGCACTCCTAGCTGAATGTGGCATTGAGGGAAAGAGTATCCTCCCTTGAAGAAATACTCCGCAATTCTACCTCCCAGGGACTTCAAAGGCTTGCAATTCCCAGACAAACCACACTTTCTGCCCTTGCGACTCAGTGATGTCCCGTCCCTCGCTTTAGCTAGCTGGCTTTTAATTGTCTTTTAAGTCTCAGCTTCTGAGAAGTGCCTCCAGAGCCTCAGAAGGAGACAAGGCCCCTCCTGAGGTTCCATGAGGGCAGCAGGATCAGCCCACCACAGGTATCCTCTTCTGCTCTCCCATAGTATCCTACAGCACCTCCTCCACATTGTTGTTCTTGTCCACCTCCTCTGGCAGCTTCGGAGGACAAGAGCTGTGTCTTTCTCTGAATGTCAACTCCTAACACAGGACCAGGTACTGAAAAGGTGCTTGAGAGATGTTTATTGATTGAAAAATGGCCTCTGGGCTCCATTCTAATAGGGGCAGGAAGGATTATCAGAAACTCAGAGGTGGGCAGATTCTAAGATGCGAGTCCCCCTGCTTTGAGAATCACTGCAGGTGGCAACAGGTGCTCCTGATCGGAGCGGCCTCTGTGAACAGAAAAGCAATTTGAGAACTCCTGATCTAACGAGGAAGAGAAGAGAGGTCCCAACTGGCACAGTTCTGTTAATGAAATTAGCACAGGGCTCCAGGGGGGCCAGATGGAAGCCTCTGGGTGGGACCAAGGCTGTGGACTGAAGGGCCAGGGGCAGGCTTGCCTAAGGGCCCCCCAACATCCCCTTGGCTGGATGATTCGGCTACCTGGTTGTACTGGCAATGTGGCTGCTGCTGGACCTGCCCCAGAACAGGGGGCAGGCTTCCGAAGGACACACACTGTTGTTTCTGTCATTTTGACCTATCCTGCAGGACTTTTGCTTGCAGGGAACCGTAGCTCAAGAGGGCGGAATTCAAAGAAGGAAGTGAGTGTAGGATTAGCTGCAACCAGAGGGAACAATCTGTGTACCTACAAGCAGAAGCTCCTCCTCCCCTCGAGGCCCCTCTTTGTCTTCCCTCTGCTCCCACTTAGCTGTCTCCTTCTCTTGAATTTTAACATCAGTGCTCTCTTTCCTCTCCCTCTCTTCAGTGCTCCAGCTCTAGGAGTGGAGTACTTACCCTTGAGGAAGGGAGTAGGGATGGGGTGGAACGGAGTTAACGTATAGTGAGCAGCTACCTAGTACCAGGCACTGTGCTGGGCACTTCCACAAATTCATGCATTGAATCCCCCAGGCATCCCATGGGGCAGGCGTTATTATAATCCTCCTTGGGCTCTATTGCTTGTTGCCCATCCAGCTTCTTCCAGAGAAAGAGCCCCAGCCCAGAGGCCCTGCTGCAGGGGTGGTCTGAGCTGACTAGACCAAGGCTGTGTCCAATTAGCTCAGACCACCTGTGGACGGGAGTGTCCACTGGGTAGACTGAGCCACACGAAACCTGAGAGAGCTCAAGGATCACCACCTCACTTACTAGTGGCACTGAGGACCCTCAGAGCCACGGTTTATTTCTGTGAAATCCCTATAGGTTTGCAAAAAGACCCTTCCTTTGTCCTTGCTCTAACTTGATTCATTCCTGCCCCCAGCAACCAAAAGGCCTGGATTTCAACAACCATTATCACCAGACTGCAGACTACAAAACCGAGGTACCAAGAGATTCAATGGTTTGTCCAATGTCGTAAACTGGGCTGGGCGGGGATTCAGGCCCTGACCTGCCTGATTCCAAAACCCATTCTCTGTACACTGAGTTGTGCCAAGACATTCTTCAGGGCCTCTAAGAATATTTCTGGATGTGTTTTGCCCATAAAGACAATCTATAAAAAGTATGCTGGATCAGAGCAGTGGGAATTGTAGGAAATCCTTGCTACAAAGAGCAAAACTATAGCTCTCTTCTGGCAGTGATAGTAATAATAATAACAGCTAACATTAATTAAGCATTTACTGTGTGCCAGGCCCTGGGCTTAACACTTTACACGAATTTTATCACATTTCTCTTCCCCATTTTTAGATGAGGATATTGGGCCTCAGAGAGGTTATATAACTTGTCTCAGGTCTCAGAGCTAGAAAGAGAAAGCTCTGTGGTTCAAAGCCAGCTCTCTCTAAACTTGAGACCTCACGCTGTACAGAGACAAATGCGACAGTCTGGACAAGACAAATCTGAAATCTTAAGGAGGCCATGGCCACCTCGCTGCAGCCATCATAATTATTCATAACAGGGAGAGGGTGCTGAATGAATGTCAGGAGGTGTAAGTTGTGAACTTCTCACTAAAAGTCAGAAGGCCAAGTTGTGAGATGGGCTTTTAGTGAAAACTGAGATGCTGACAGTGCTAGGCAGTGAGCATGGTCCTCTGAGGTTTTCCTCCCTGGAGCTTGGTGCCAGCAATCTCCTGTGATTTATGCTCCCAAGTGACACAGAGCTTGCAGGCACCAACTCTGCAGGAGCGAAGAAAATGGATCGACTCTCTGGGGCTGTTTTCCCTGCACGCACCATGTTCCCTTAAAAGGCCTTGAGTGTATATACAGTTCTGACACGAGGGCAGAACCAAATAACAGCAGGGCCTCTCTTCCCCTTATATGGTCAAGTATTACAATGGCACCCACCCTCCTAATTTATGAAGCGCGCGAGTGGAGGAATGCCCATCAGGAGATGTGGGGATGTTTCACCAGAAAAGATATAAAGCTCATCTCGCTGGCAGAGAACTTACAAGACCAAGTGGAACAGAATGCATGCTTGCTGAGGGTTTTTTTAAAAAAAGAAAACTCTTAAGAATAAACACTTTCGTTCCTCTCTCAAATATCAACATTTCTTGAAGACAAAGAACACGCAGAACTTCCCCCAAGTATCAGAAAAGAGAAAAATAAAGCAAGAATAAAAACTTGTAGAGTTTATTGTCATACATTTACCTCCTCCCACCCTAGTCTTTGCTTCCCCATTAAACACACACACACACACGCATCCTCCAAAGCACGAATACAATCAGCCAAGCATCTGAAAAGAAAGGACAATTTCATTTGAAATACAACACAGAAATAGGAGAGAGGACCAGTCAGCCACAAAGAGTTCTTGTCTATAAAGGGCCTTAGCCATTTTATTAGAAGCTATAGATCAAGTTTTTCCATCCAATCTCTGTCCTAAGATTGGAACCAATAAAGACAAGAGGGTGTGTCAAATGTGAATGTAGGAAGAGTGCATCATATGTCATAAATGATATGATACCCACAGTTAACTCAAATACTATGGCAATGTCCTCCTAGAATTGTTATTTTTTAAATTACTATTTATTATTTTTATTTAATACACAAGTAGGTTTCTTAGATATAACCAAGTATAAGTTACGTCATTATTTAAACTCTTTTCGCCCTTGCTATCATTCACTTCAATTTGGTCAGGACTCTGAATCTATCTGGTGGGCATGCTGGTCCAAAGGACCAAATTCTTCTATCCCACTTCAAAAAGCCAAGGAACCCTTGGGCATCCACTAACATTTTAATGGCGCATTGTTCAAGCTATTAGAGAAAGATTCAGGCATTTCATACACATAAAACATATTCCTTCACCATTTACAAACTACATGTATGCGTGGAGCACCTTGAGTGAAACTCAATATTTTAAAAAAGCATTTGGAGATCCCCAGATAGTGGGTGTGTACAAATAACCAACACCGAAGAAAACAATGCCCTGAGCTTCCTTCAGTAAAACTCCCAAATGAGATGTGTTTAATGTGAAAAGTGTAGTTGGAAGCTCAACTTCTTAAAACCAGAAATTTAGAACTCAGACCCTGCTGATCCCAAATACGTGTTATCACCTGAAAAGGTTCTACTTAAGATCCTCATAGAACTCGCACCACAAGAAAAGGTCTCATGGCGGACTCTCTACCCCACAGCTTTATTGAATGGCTACATTTGAGGCAGAAAGAGTGAGCAGGTATGAGGAGAAAATTCAGGAGCCCTGGGTGGTTGTGTCCCAAAACACGGGCAACCGAGCCTCTGGCAACTGTGGCGTCCACCGTCTTCCCAGAATCTTCACACTATCTGGGGGACCTCGAAGGGAGCTTGTAAAGGCATGGCAGTTGCCCAACTTGAAGCATTTTTAAATACCTACAGCTCCAGCTGAGGAGGTTCCCTTCCTGGGATTAGGAACCAAACAGCAGGGATGCAAGTCTGCAGGCTTGACCACCTGCATCAGAATTACCTGGCCATTTTGTTTAAAATGCAGATTCTTGGGCTCCACTCAGCATGACTGAATCTGAATCTCTGGGGGTGGGGCCTTGGAACTTGCATTTTAACAAGGACTTCTCTACCCACCCAGCCCCTGTAAGATTCTGATGCACTCTGACATTTAAGAACCACTGCCATAAGTAATCAAAAAAAAATCCTATTGAATTCAACACAGTTTGATACCCAGTTAAGAAATACAGTCATGGCCCATATACTTCTAAGATTTGAGGCAAAAAGGGATCTTAGGGAACAGCTAAGCCAACCTCTTCATTCTTTAAACAAGGAAAGTAGGTGTCTAGGCAGAGTCACTGACGCCCTGGGATCTTATTGCCGGTTTATGGCAGAGCCCTTTGAGAGTTCTGGTCCAGGTCCCATTCCTAGACTATTGCTTGTTCTGCCATAACACTCAAAACCTTTCTCACCCCTCCCTGCACCACACCCACACCCATCCACACACTCTCCAGGGCAGCTTTGTTTAAAATGTAGAATAACCCACCATGCTGATCTGGAAACTTCTGTTTCTGCCTGTCCAATATCCAGCCCCTTCTGAAAGAAACAGAACTTCGGTTTACATTCATGGAACTGCTCCCTTCTTCACTGCATGTCACTCAAGACAATCCCTTCTTCCATGGCCAAAGAGCAAGCACATGACTTAAGCTAGCCTGAGCACGTGCTGAATCTTGAGGGAAGTGAAAATGAGTACGATGTATGAAGTTTCTTCCCTGATCGGGAAGGCTATTCTCCAAAGAGATTACCCATACATAATTCCTGCCATCCAGTTTCCTATTATTTTTGAGACCCACTTTTCCTTTGATTCTGAGAGTTACCCCTTAACCTTCTATTGCATTCCTTTTAAGTAACCTAAAATTGGTCTTGTGACTTGTATGCCAAGAACCCTAGTTGACCCCTGCTTCCTTAACCCCAAACTGGAAATGTGCAAGTATTTGATTCAATCCCATGGAAAGGGAAGTTGGGGTTAAATATCTCCTTTTTGGAAACACAGAGGACGCGAGACCTTGTAGTTGGATGAGCGGGGGTGCAATGCTGGAAACCCCAGTCTCCATCAATACCCACCACTCTACTCATTCCAAAAGGCTTAGTATTTTGCCTTTGATCCCAAAACACCCCATGCCCAAACTAAAAGGCTTAAGATACTATCTGTGCAGCTGAAAATAGAAATATTCACGAGCCCACAACTGCAAAGCGATCCAAATGACTCCTCTAAGTCGTACACGCAATCTCAAGATCTGGTGCCAAGAAGTTCTTGGGCTTACCACATCTGCACAAGTAGACAGATTCTCTCCTTGTCAGTCTGGGTTTTATCTTTAATGTCCTCTCCCCAGGGCAGCACTATGGTCCCTGACATGCAGGACATCTGCGTGCAATTTCCACATAATAGGAGCAAACCTCAGTTATTTTAAAGCCACAAGTGCCATTAAGAGGTCTTTCTGCCAAAACCCATATGGCTCTTTTGTTACAAAGCTATACAAATATTTATGTTTTCTGTTTGGCTTGGCAGCAAGGCAAACTTTCAGACTCTCTATTGCTCTTGCTTCGAAATGACTGCCTGTCTCCTGCCGCAGGTTGCTTACTATTCACTGTGATTCTCCAAAATAAGTTCTAACTTTTTGAAGGGCAGTACCAAAATTCTGCTGTTTACGAGGCCCATCATCAAGTAGTTGCTCCAGAGAAGTGGTGTACAACCCGGACAGCACTTTAGCATTAAGAGGGAAGCTTTAAAAATGTATTTTAATTGTTTTAATTACGCTATAGTAAAGTGGTCTTTTTGGTGCGTTCCATTCTATGAATTTTGACACATGTATAGATTCATGTAACTAGCACCACAATCAGAAGACAAAACATTTCCATCACCGTCAAGAAGGTCCTTGTACAGTCACACCTTGTCCCTTATTGTCCCCTACCCTTTGCCCCTGGTAACTACTGCTCTGCTTTCATCCCTCTAGTTTTGTCTTTCTGAGTACCGTATCAATGGAATCACACAGTATGTGACATTTTGAGTCAGGTTCCTTTCATTCAGCATAATCACTTGAGCTTCAAGTTGCTGTGTGTATCCGTAGTTCCATTTTATTGCCAAGTACTATTCCACTGAATGGATATATCACAGTTTGTTTACCAACTCACCTGTTGAAGGACTTTGGGTTGTTTCCAGTTTGGGGGATATTATGAATAGAGCTGCTATAAACATTTGTGCTCAGGGTTTTGTGCGAACATAAAGTTTTAATTCTCTAGGATAGATACACAGGAGTGGTACAAAGTCATATGGTAATAATGTTTAAATTTATAAGCAATTGGCAAACTGTTTTCCAGAATGACTGTGTGTCCCATTTCGCATTCCCATGAGCATTATATGAGAGCTCCAGATGATATGCATTGTTGTCAGCACTTAGTATTAGCAGTATTTTTTATTTTAGCCATTCTAATTGTAATGTAGTAGCATCTCGTCCTGGTTTTAAGTTGTATCTCCTAAAAGCTAATGATGTTAAATATCTTTGCATGTGCTTATCTGGCATCCATACATCCTCTTTTGATCAAATATTTTGCCCATTTTTAACTGGATTGATGGTTCCAATTCTTCCAATATGTTGAAAAGATTATACTCTCTGCTATGAATGGCTTTACCACTTTGGTCAAAAATCAACTGCCATATTTATGATGTCTGTTTCTGTATTCTCTGCTCTGTTCCATTGATCTATACATCCAACCCTTTGCTAAAACCACATTGCTTTCTGCTAATCAGATAATGTGATTTATCCAGCTTTATTTTTCTTTTTCAAAATTCTTTTGCCTATTCTAGTTACTTTGCCTTTCAATACGAATTTTAGAATTGATCTGTCTATATCAAACAAAGTCCCATGGGAATGTTTATTGGGATTATATTAAATCTATAGATCAACTTGAAGATAAATGACACCTTTGCTATGTTGAGTCTTTTAATCTAAAGACATGGTCTGTCCCTCCATTTAGGTATTTTTTTTCATTAATGTTTGATAGTTTTTGGTATGTAGATCCTGTGTTTTATTAAATTTATAGCTAAGTATTTCATTTTTGTGAGCAATTGTAAATAGTATTGCTTTTTTAATCTCAGTTTCCAATTGAACATTGATAGTATATAGAAATTCAATTGACTTTTGACTGTTGACTTTGTATCCTCTTATCTTCCTTTACTAGATCTAGGACTTTTTTGTAGATTCCTTGGGATTTTCTATGTGCTATATTCACAATGATGTCATCTGTGAATAGGAAACATCTTGTTTCTTCCTTTTGACTCTAAATGGCTTTTAATTCCTTTTCATGCCCTATCACATTGGCTAGGCCTTCCAGTACAATGTCAAATAGTAGTGGTGAGAGTGGACAACTTTGCCTTTTTCCTGATGCTAAGGGGAAAGCATTCAGTTTTTCACCATTAATTATAATTTTAGCTGTAGGCTTTTTTGTAGATGCCCTTTAATAGATTGAAAAAGCTCTCTCTTATTCCTAGTTTAAATGGATGTTGACTTTTCTGTCAAATGATTTTCTGTTTCAATTGATATGATCATGTGGTTTTTCTTCTTTAAACTGCTAATAAAGTGGATTAAAATTTATTGATTTTTTTAATATTAAACCAGCCTCGTATTTTCAGGATAAACCCCAGATTTTTCTTTTTGTATATTGCTGGATTTATTATCTTAATATTTTGTTAAGGATTTTTACATCTATGTTTATAAAGGATATTCGTCTGTATTTTCCTTTTCTTATACCATTTTTGCCTGATTTTAGCGTCAGAGTAGCATTGGCCTCATAAAATGAGTTGAGAAGTGTTTCATCCTCTTCATTGTCTGGAAGAGATTGTGTAGAATTTTTTTTTTAAATATTTGGAATGATTCACCAATGCATCTATCTGTGCTTGGGAGTTTATTTTTTGGAAAGTTTTGAAGTATGAATTCAATTTCTTTAATAATCACAGAAATGTTCAAATTATCTATTTCATTTTAGATGAGTGTTGATAATTTTGTTTTTCAAGAAATTGGCCATTTCATCTAAGTCGTTGAATTTATTCATAAAGAGTTCTTTACAGTGCTCCCTTACTATCCCTTTAATGTCTAAAGACTCTGCAGTAATATTTTCATTCCTGATAGCCATAATTTGCATCTTCTCTTTTTCTCTTTGTCAGTCTTTCTAGTTATCACTTTTATTCATCTTTTCAAAGAACCAGCTTTTAGTTTAGTGACTTTTATTTTTTATTGTTTTTAATATCATTGATTTCTGCTCTTATTTTTATGATTTCCTTCCTTCTCCTCGCTTTGGATTTATTTTGCCCTCTTTTTTCTAGTTTCTTAAGGTGGAAGTATAAATTATTGATTTGAAGACTGTCTATTTTTTTTTTTCAGGCTAGTCAAGTGAAGTAGTGGGAGTGGAGAAGGAACAAAGAAATCTGTAACTGGTTGTGATCAACTAATTGTAAACACCACTGCACTCAGACCGGCCTGAAGACTTTTTTTTTTTTAATATAAGCATTTGATGCTATAATTTACCCCCTCAGTACTACTTTATCTACATCCCACAAATTTTTACGTGTTGTATATTCATTTTCATTTAGTTCAAAATATTTTCTAATTTTCCTTCAAACTTTCTGTTTGATCCACAGATTATTTACAGGCATATTGTTCAATTTCCAAGTGTTTAAATATTTTCCTGTTATATTTCTGCTATCAATTTTTAGTTGAATTTCTCTTTGTTGAGGGAACATACTGTGCATGGTTTCAATTCCTTTACATTTTTTATTTTGTTCATTTCAATGACCCAGGATATGGTTTACCTTGGAGAATGTCCCATGCACTTGAAAAGAATATATATTCTGCCAATGGTTAGAGTGTTCTAGAAATGTCAATTAGATCCAGTGATGGATGGTGTTGTTCCATATTTCCATACCCTTGCTGATTTTCTGTCTAATCTGCTTCTGTCTGTTCTAACAGTTTCTGAGAGAAGATTGTTGATGTCTCCAGCTATGATTCTGGATTTCTCTATTTCCCCTTCCTGTTCTGTCCATTTTTGCTTCATGTACTTTGAAGTTCTGTTACTAGGAGCATATACATTTAGGATTGTTATATCTTTTTAATAAACTGACCTAACATAATTTCAGTTTTCAAAGACTTTGCAGTACAGTTGAGTTCTCAAAGTCTATTATACTGCTTAGGGTCAGATCCGTCCATGCTCAGCTCAGAGATGAACCCAGTAGTTCATAATAACTTTGAAGGTCATTTTCCCTGACTCCACCCTCTTTTTGATCTCCCAGCTTCCCTAGGGCTCTTTTTGGTACTCTGACCAGAAAGCTGGGGCTTTACTTACTTGTCCTACCACATCTTTCTCATGTCTGCCCCTGTTTCTGGGTGGAGGAGGAGTCAAGTCAAACAGTGGAAAACAGAAAAGGAAAAGAAACAATGGTGTTTTTCCTTACCGTCTTGGAACCACTTCTCCAAGTGAGAGGAATGTTTCCCTCCCTCTAAGTTTCGGGCCCCTGCTGGTGACCTTACTACACTGCCACTGCTACCCTAAGATTGCTTGGTAGCTAGGGCATAAGAGAATGGAGAAAAGAAAGGTAAAAAGGAAAATGGGAAATTTCTTACACACACTTTCTCTCTGACTGTTAGGCTCCTCGAGCCGCAACTAGGGGACTTCTGAAGTTCTATCTGTGCTGATATTCACTCCCAGCTTTCAGGCTGCATTGATTTCAAGCTGGAGGATACTAGACACACACAAAAGGTAAACTCATCACCAGTTTGGTGGTACTTTAAGTTCTGGCCTTCTTCCGCAATCTGTATGCTACCATCGACTTTTCAGAGTCGTCAAATAGCTGTTCCATACATCCTGTCTAGATTTTACAGCTGCATTCAGTGGAAGTCAGGATGGATGAAGTATGTTTACTCCATCTTACTCAAAATCAGAACCAAGAGGGAAATTTTTTAAACATTCAGATTCCCCTGGCTCCATACCAGCCTAAGTGGATTTTAAAGGGGAGTTAGGAAGTGGGGGACAAAATGTAGATTTTGGGAAAGGACTACAGGAAAAGTTGAGGTACATCTGCAGTTGAGAGCCATTTCTCAGAACATGGTTAAGCAGCTACAGCTTCCCTGCAGCTGATCAGATTCCACCCCAGCTCACTCTCATAATAACTAAAGTTTAAGAACTCTGGGTGCTTCATCAGTGATTGCAAATTCAAACGCCTCCCCAGGCCATACAAGTAACATGTAGGTTAAGTAGCCAGTTAGACCTATGACACTAGGGAATCATGGGGACAGTGGGGAACTAGAGCCCGTGTCTGTTGGAGGCAGCCTCCAGTAAGCTCCAAACAACCATTCTATGCAGGAATGCAGGCCCAGTAGTGCCAGAATTGCAATTTTTCAATAAAACAGCAATACGATTTTTACATAAAAATCTCTCAATTTTTAAATGTTAGCAAAATAATTCAAAAATAAAACTGCAGGGCATCAGTTTACTATTTTTGGTCTAGAGAGAAATTGGTATCATCTATATAAAGTAAGTTGGTTGTGCAAATATACCATATGTATGTGTGCATATTATATTCCTTTGAAAAATGTGATCTCCGTCCTTGAGATATCTGGAGATCCCCTGCATGTAGCAAAACTATTAATTGTTTGGAAACTTTGTGGTACAACATCATGTGTACAATGTAATACCCTTTGGAAAAAGATAATCACCAACTTATATGTTGTGTTGCTCATGAACTGGGCTACCAGAGGTATTACTAAGGACTCCTTTCTCTTTAAGGGAGTTCACATGATTTCATGGAACTTGCCAAGCTTCCTTTCCTTCACTAATAATGTCCTTTATCAAAGCCTCGTCTTTCAACAAGAACCCAGAGGAAATGAAACAAGAAGAAGAAATTAGTAAAAGAGAGAAAAATCTCAAAAATTATAATTAATTTGTGTTGTCAAGAATTTGTAATTTGCAAGCTACTGAAGGGTATGTGACATGTCTCAGCTGACTTTAATTTCAAAGTGATGTGACCTGATGGGGATAATGAAGTGAAATGTATGCTGCAAACATCTTCATATACAAATCAGTTCTTAATTACTGTCAATAAGAGAAAACCAGGAGTTGGTTATGCATAAGTACGACATGATATTTTAATTTTAGTGAAGAAATTCACGAATACAGCTGACTTCACACTTAGTTCCAAGCTAGTTCACTTAACCGGTGGAGCATATTGCTATCAAAATGAAAGTTGAACACCTGAGTGTGTCAGGAAACACATCTGAGTGCACTGCATAGAGTAAAAAGCTAGGGCCTTGGAGTCAGATAAACCTGGATGCGAATTCCAGTCCCTTAACTTACTAGAACGTGACCTTGAGCCTTGGTTTCTTCATCTGTAAAATGCAGTTAATAATGAAAGTTTTTAACTCGGCTTTCCTGGTTGCCAGGAAAAAAGTCTAAACTCAAGTTACCTCAAATAATAGGGTAGGATTTTGTGGGATAAAGTAGTTTGTAAGGATACACTTGAGAATGAGAACACAGAAATTTGACCATGAAGCCAAGCCTTAAAAGAAATCCAGGAAACAGTGAACAGCCAGGCTTCAGGAACATATGTTGTTCAGAATCCAAGTAGGGGAGATGCTTTGTTCAACGGCTGTAACCACCCTGACCCAGCTATTCCTTCTCACTGACTTCCTCATCTTCCATCTATATGTATTGTTTTTACCTTATCTTCTAGGTTCTGTTTTCTCATTACTCTGGCTCACCTATAACTTTCACTCACTCATGACCATCATGACCCCATCAGATTCCTTCTACCCGATGACCTACGAGCTTCTGCTCCCGCTTAAGGAGGATTCTTATCTGGTTCTTATATATTCCAATTTCTAAGTTCAAGATTATTAAAAAGAATCTGATAGTGTTGGCAATTCCCTGTTTGTGAAGAGCTTTTTGCTCTATTTCAAAGGATACTGACCAGTCTGTGACTAGGGCCCATTTGAGTTGGGTGCCCATCCTTGGCCTAATCTTTTATGGCTCAAATTCATTTAAAAAGTCAAGTTAATACCACTCTTTGCATATAAGTAGTAATAATTTATTTGTGATGTGCACTCACTCTGGTTAGGATCCAATACCACAGAGGGATCAAAATTCTAACAACAGGTTTCACACCTTTGGCTAACAAGCCCACAGATTATTTACAAATAATATTTTGCATAGTAGGCCTAAAAGTCTCCCACCAGTGCAAATTATCAACCATGCCTGTATTGGTTTGAATACATTTCAAGCCTACCTTTTGATATTTGCCGTGTTAAACCAGGATTGTTTCCCTGAGGGACTCCTAGGAACTGGTGAATACTGTATCTTACAGACAATGGTTCCAGACATCTGCAGACTTGCTCAGTTAAGTACGTAAAGAGTCAAATTCCCAGCTCTCTAACTTTCCCCTTCATTTGGCTTTGAGCCCTCGATAAGCAGAAGGTTGAAAGAAACCAAACCAACATCTTTCCCAATCTCTTCTTTTTATTTATGTATTTGATTTTTACAAGGTTCAGTGAGCAAACCATGGCCTTTAAATAAAAGATCACTATCATATGAGTGCTATATCTGACTTGAAACTTGATTAAAACTAAATCTGTTCATTGACCAACAGGTCAAATGTGCCCTGTCCAAGTACTGGGGAACATTTAAGAGCGCACATCAACACACAGCCATCAAAGTGATTTGAATTGGATGAAATAAATGAGATCTGGCTTAAATGGGAGCTTGTTCAGTAGTGTCTCTCAGCTTTCAAAAAGCCCTGAAAGAAAAATTCACAGCTTGAATATCTCAAAAGAATCTTCCAGGGAGTTAATGGATTTGTTTATTAATCAAAGTTAAATCAGAGGGAACTTAAATTAGCTTTGCTCTCGGCAATCTTTTAAGAGCAGATTTTCACGTTGGTTGGGAACACCCTTAAGTAATTCTCCGAAATTGGGTAACATCAATTTGTAAATGTAAAAATTTGCAGGCCATTGAAACTTGGAAATCATCATCTTCTCCACTTCCCTCATTTCACAGAGACGAAGCTGATACATTGAAAGGAAGAAGCAACTTGCCCAAAGTTAACTAAGTAGCAGCAGAATCCAGATTAGAGCCCATGCATTTTGTGGCAAAGGTTTTTTGCTTTGGGGAGGGATGTTAATTCTGCAGCAGCAATTACAATTTTGAAAGCACACTCTCTTTGGCCTAGAAATTATACTTTTAGGAATCACAAGTATAGAAAGACTACTACAAGTATGCAAAAATAACATATACCAGGATACTCACTGCACCATTGTTTGTGGAGTGAAAAGTTGGAAAGAATCTAGGCGTCCAACAATAGGGGAATTATTGAGTACAAGATTTCATCATCATGCAATGGAATAAAACAGCTGTTAAAAGGAACACAGTACAGGCATACCTTGGAGATGTTGTGGGTTCAGTTCCAGACCACCACAATAAAGCGAGTCACAAATTTTTTGGTTTCACAGTGCATATAAAAGTTATGTTTACACTACACTGTAGTCTATGAAGTATGCAATAGTACTATGTCTAAAAAAGCAATGTACATACCTTAATTTAAAGATACTTTATTGCTAAAAAATGCTAACCATCATCTGAGCCTTTGGCGAGTCATAATCTTATTGCTGGTGGAGGGTCTTGCCTCTATGTTGATGGCTGCTGACTGATCAGGGTGGTGGTTGCTGACGGTTGGGGTGGCTGTGGCAAACCCTTAAGATAAGACAACATGAAGTTTGCTGTATCGATTGACTCTTCCTTTCATGAACGATTTCTCTATAGCATGTGATGCTGTTTGATAGCATTTTACCCAGAGTAGAACTTCCTTCAAAATTGGAGTCAATCCTCTGAAACCGTGCCACTGCTTTATCAACGAAGTTTATGTAATGTTCTAAATCCTTTGTTGTCATTTCAACAATCTTCACAGCATCTTCACCAGGAATAGATTCCATCTCAAGAAACCACTTTCTTTGCTCACCCATAAAAAGCAACTCCTCATCTGTTAAAGTTTTATCATGAGATTACAGCAATTCAGTCACATCTTCAGGCTCCACTTCTAATTCTAGTTCTCTTGTTATTTCTACCACATCTGCAGTTACCTCCTCCACCAAAGTCTTGAACCCCTCAAAGTCATCCATGAGGACTGGAATCAACTTCTTCCAAACTCCTGTTAATGTTGATGTTTTGACCTCTTCCCATGAATCAGGAATGCTCGTAGTGGCACCTAGAATAGTGGGTCATTTCCAGAAGGTTTTCAATTGACTTTGCCCAGAGCCATCAGAGGAATTACTATCGATGACAGCTATAGCCTTATGAAATGCATTTCTTAAATAATAAGACTTAAAAGTCAAAATTACTCCTTGATCCATGGACTGAAGAATGGACGTTGTGTTAGCAGGCATGAAAACAACATTAATCATGTTGTACATCTCCATCAGAGCTTTTGGGTGACCAGGTGCATTGTCAATGAGCAGTAATATTTTGAAAGAAATCTTTTTTTCTGAGCAGTAGGTCAAAATAGTGGGCTTAAAATATTCAGTAAATCATGTTGTAAACAGATGTGCTGTCATCCAGACTTTGTTGTTCCCTTTATAGAGCACAGGCAGAGTAGATTTACCATAATTCTGAAGGGCCCTAGGATTTTCGGAATGGTAAACGAGCATTGGCCAACTTAAAGTGACCAACTACATTAGCTCCCAACAACAGAGTCAGCCTGTCCTTTGAAGCCAGGCATTGACTTCTCCTCTCTAGCTATGAAAGTCCTAGAGGGCATCTTCTTCCAATATAAGGCTATTTTGTCTACATTGAAAATCTGTTGTTTAGGGGAGCCCCTTCATTAATTATCTAAGCTGGATCTTCTGGAGAACTTGTTGCGGCTTCTCCATCTGCAGTAGCTGCTGAACCTTGCACTTTGATGTTATGGAAACGGCTTCTTTCCTCAAACCTCATGAACCAACCTCTGCTGGCTTCAAACTTTTCTTCTGCAGCTTCCTCACCTCTCTCAGCCTTCACAGAATTGAAGAAAGTTAGGGCCTTGCTCTGGATTAGGCTTTGGCTTAAGGGAATGGAACAGCTGGTTTGATCTTCTGTCCAGGTCAGTAAAACTTTCTCCATATCAGCAGTAAGACTGTTTAGCTTTCTTATTATTCGTGTGTTCACTGGAATAGCACTTTCAGTTTTCTTCAAGAACTTTTCCTTCGCGACAAAACTTGGCTAACAGTTTGGCACAAGAGACCTAGCTTTCAGCCGATTTTAGCTTTCCACATGCCTTCCTCACTAAGCTTAATCATTTCTAGCTTTTGATATTAAGGGAGACATGTGTGACTCTTACTTTCACTTGAATACTTCGGGCCTTTGTAGGGTTACTAATTGGCTTAATTTCAATATTATTGTGTCTCAGGAAATAGGGAGGCCAAAGGAGAGGGAGAGAGACGCAGAAACGGCCAGTCAGTAGAAAAGTCAGAACATATAACATTGATCGATTCAATTCTCCATCTTATACGGGTGCGGCTCGTGGTGCCTCAAAACAATTATGATGGTAACATCGAAGACCACTGAGCACAGATCACCATAACACACATAATAGGAAGAAAAAAGTTTGAAATATTGCAAGAATAATCAAAATGTGTCAGAGACACGAAGTGAGCAAATGCTGTTGGAAAAATGGTGCCAATAGACTGGCTCAACACAGGGTTGCCACAAACCTTCAATTTGTAAAACACAGTATCTGCGAAGCACAATAAAGCAAAGTGCAATAAAATAAAATATGCCTGCATATTTAAACATTCGGACATAAATACTCATGACAAACTGTAAAGTGAAAAAAGCAAATTTCAGATCAAAGAACGAGTATGACCTCATTTTTTTGTTTGTTTAAAAAACAAATTAAAACTGTGTGTGTGTGTGTGCGTGTAATGTCTGGAAAGCCACATACCACCGTTAATAGTGGTTATATATTGAGAGAGAGAGGGATTTTTAAAAACAAAAAGCAACATGACAAAAAAGACCCCCACAAGAATAGTAAAATAACCCATGCCGTGTACCAATAACCTGAGGCATACTGCATACAAGAACAGCTCCTGGGCTGCAAACAGCTCACCCATGAGCAGTGGGAGCCCCCGGGGGAGACTGGATAGGGGAGGTTTTGGGTCCACATTGATCTCCAGCAGACACCACTCTCCCTCCATTCTTTGATGTGGAAAATGATGTTCTCTCCATCTTACATAAAGTGCTATTCAAACTCAACTCTCCTTCTCCTCGACCCTCCTTTTCCAAACAGCTGCATCCTTTAGCTATTCCTAGAGGGAAATTCTGAAAAACCACAGCACAGGCTCCTGGAAAATTCACCCTGCTTATGAGATGGAATAGACTCAGACTCTTAATAGTGCATTTTGCCCTGTATCTGTTATAATTCTAGAAGAAGATTGCAAATGTGTTATCTGATGTTTCTCGGAGCACACATTCCACTGCCATGGCCTTGAGAACTGTGGACAGGTTGCCTCTTGTGGAAAGCTTCACTAGGCTAAATAAAAGCAAAAGCTTTAATAGCTGCATTAAATCCTTGTGTTCTTTTTAAAAAATGCTTTTGAGACAGAGGCAAAATTTATTATTATTTTGAGTATTCCTAGCCTCAATCTGAACCCTCGAGGTCTCTGCTCCCCAATAAAGATAATTTTGTCTCTGTCTGCTTAGCGTCTCCTCTTTGCCCACCTTCTAAAGAGATTTTTTTTTTAACTTGCCAACTTAATTTCTGGGGTCCTGTGATACAGAATCAGGAGAAAAGGAAGAAAGAGGTAGGACCAGAAAGACAGAATCCAAGAGGTGAAAAAAGAGTAGAGAGTGTAGGCAAATAGAGGAAAAAAGGAAGTGAAGAAGAAAGGCTCTAGGTGGCTCCAGCAATGAGGAAATGGAAGAGTGGGGTAATGAGAACCTGAGGCTAGACGGCTAGGATCTGTATATTGGATCCTTGTTAATGTGTTCTGAGAACTACAAGCAAAATTTAGAATCACTCGGGGCTGGCCCGGTGGCACAGCCGTTAAGTTCACATATTCCAGTTCAGCGGCCCAGGGTTCACTGGTTTGGATCCTGGGTGCGGATCTACGTACCACTTGCCAGACCACGCTGTGGTAAGCATCCCACATAAAGTAGAGGAAGATGGACATGGATATTAGCTCAGGGCCAGTCTTCCTCAGCAAAAAGAGGAGGATTGGCAGCAAATGTAGCTTAGGGCCAATCCTCCTCAAAAAAGAAAAAAAAAATTAGAGTCACTTGTCATTTGCTTTTGGTTGCTTCTTCTAATGTCACACTGCCCTGAGACTTGGTCACATAAGATCATAATTTATTCAGGTTATACTATATTCCAGGAGAACAGGCAGGTACGATACTCATAAAACTGTCTTTAAAAGAAGCAAGGTGAGAATCAATAAGGAAATAGTGTATTTGAACAACACTATAGACCAAATGGACCTAACAGACATATACAGAGCATTCCATCGAACAAAGGCAGAACACCTATTCTTCTCTACTGCACACAAAACATTTTCCAGGATAGATCACATATTGAGCCACAAAACAAATCTCAACAAATTTAAGAAGATAGAAATTATATTAAGTATCTTTTCTGACCATAATGGTATGATATTAGAAATCAACAACAGAAGGAAAGCTGGAAAATTTACAAATACATGGAAATTAAACAACACACATCTCAACAACTACTGGATCCAAGAAGAAATCCAAAGGGAAATCGCAATATGTCTTGAGACAACCAAAATGGAAACAAAGCATAGTAAAACTTACAGGATGCAGAAAATCAGTTGTAAGAGAAAAGTTTATAACTATAAATGCATACACTAAGAAAAAAGAAGGATCTCAAATAAACAACCTAACATTACATTTCAAGGAACTAGAAAAAGAAGAATAAATGAAGCCCAAAGTTAGCAGGAGGAGGGAAATGAAGATTAATTCAGAAATAAATGAAATAGTGAATAGAAAAACTATAGAAAAGATGAACAAAACTAAGAGTTGGTTCTTTGAAACAATAAAAAAAAAAATTGGCAAATTTTCAGTTAGGCTCACCAAGAAAAAAAGAGAGAAGATTCAAATAAATAAAATTATAAATGAAAGAAGACACATTATAAGTGATACCACAGAAATACAAAGGATTGTAAGAGACTACTATGAACAATCATATGCCAGCAAATTGGACAACTTCGAGGAAACAGATAAATCCCTAGAAACATACAACCTACTGAAACTGAATCAAGGGTGTGCACTGTTGGTGGGAACGTAAATTGGTACAGCCACCATGGAAAACAGTATGGAGGTTCTTCAAAAAATTAAAACTAGAACTACCATATGATCTGGCAATTCTACTTCTGAGCATTTATCCAAAGGAAATGAAATCACTTTCTTAAAAAGATATCTGCACTCCCATGTCCATTGCAGAATTATTTACAGTAGACAAGACATGGAAACAACCTAAGTGTCCATTGACAGATGAATGAATAAAGAAAATGTGGTATACATATATGTACAGTGTAATATTATTCAATCAGAAAACAGAAGGAAATCCTGCCATTTGTGACAACATGGATGAACCTAACCTGAGAGCATTATGCTAAGTGAAATAAATCAGAGAAAGACAAATACTGTATGATCTTACTTATATGTGGAATCTAAAAATCTGAACTCGGAGAAACAGAGAGTAGATTGGTGATTGCCAGGAGTGGGGTTGGGGTGAGGGAAATGAGTGGAGGGGGTCAACAGGTACAAACTTCCAACTATAAAATTCGTAAGTCCTGGGTATGTAATGTACAGAATGGTGACTATAGTTTACAATACAGTATTGTATATTTGAAAGTTGCTAAGAGAGTAGATCTTAAACGTTCTCACCACAAAAATAGAAATGGTAACTACGTGAGGTGTTGGATGTGTTACTAACCTTATTGTTGTCATCATTTCTCAAAATATGTGTGCAACAAATCATCACATGGTATGCCTTAAACCTACACAAGATTACATGTAAATTATCTCTCTATAAAGCTGGAGGGAAAAAAAGAGCCACAGTGTAAAATTCATAGCTAAAAACTATCTATTGAACAAAGTTAAACATCTGATGCATATATGCATATTATGATTGATTACTCTAACTTCAAAAGACAAAGAACTTAAATTCAAAGGAAGAATTAAGTGAGAAAATGAGCTTCTGATTAGAAAAAACAATCACCGAAAAGTTTTCAAACTTTCTTCTGTCTTTGTTTCTGATCATAAAAGTGATAAGATATGGAGAACCCAAATACACACACTGAGGTACGGGAAAGGGAATCTGACAGTTTTCCCAAAATGAGAAGGTTGAGGTCAGTTTTACAACTGGAAACAATGGTTGTAAGTCTCCAAATTGGAAATAATATCCAGAGAAGTTTGAGTCCCGAAAAGTTGATGGATGAATTTAATGCCATTGGGCCTGGAGAAAATCAGGACTATATTAGGAAATAAGCATATCTGAAGGTCAGTGAGGAAAGTACAAGGCTTTATATAAATGCTCTCCTAATTTTGCTCTAAATTATTTACCTTTATATTAATGATATACTAAAATGGATTAAACACAATGATAACATCTGTAAGTAGAGTTTATTTTAATAGAATAAACATTCTGGAACAGAAAAGCAGTAATTGTATTCCTTTGATTATCCCTGAGACATGGAGCTGGTTAGGCCCCAGGGCCATAGCTCATGTATGTCCGCTGCAGACACAAGAACTTGGATACAAAACAAAACGAAAACAGCCACTCTAGTCTAGGCTGGAAAATTCACCCTTTAGAATGATGATAAATGTGCTTAAATTTCAAAACTGTAGAGAAGACAAAAGGAAACTGTATATTCCCCCAAAGTACTTATTTTTGAGAGCTATTTCAATAATATATGCTTATTTTTCAGGGTGTTTCTACATTGCAAATGATATATCTCAAGATAACAACAGAAGTTTTTCAACTGGGTTTTGCCTTTCAAATAAAGCCCAAAGGTGTTAAGAGAATAAAGCAAACAATAGCCAGCCACAGATACCCAGCACTGTGCCTCCTCCCAGCAACACTGACACGCTGAGCTGTGTTCTAGATCACTGACATTCTACCCTGTGTAACAGGATTGCGAGGTTCAAGTCCATACCTGGCTCTTGTTCAAAGGATGAGTGTAGAAGATAGGATAAAAAGAAACTGTCTTCAATTGCAACAATATAGATTATCTCTAAGAAAGATTTCCAAACAGTGGTAGCTATTAAACTCTGGGATGGAGGCCTGAGAAAAACTGTGGCGTGTTCTTCTCTAGGTATTGGGACAAATAGAATGAGTGCTCTTTAGTCCAAGACCGTGCAACTCACAGGAACCAATGAAAAACGACATGGGAGAAATTTTTCACCGCATCGTATACCACTTCATTCCAAAATACACTTGTTTCATTTAACTTCTGGAAACATTGACAAAGACCATTGTCAGGCAGTGAATTTTGTCTTTCGTGCAATATAAGAGCAACAATCATTTCTTGAAGGGAGAATATGAATTGGAAGTTTAGATTAACTCTGATATGTTTGTATTTTATGAATTTTGTGTTAGTATTAAGTATAGTTGTGTCACTACTGCTTTAGAATCTAGACTGATTTTTTGGTTGGTTGGTTGGTTACTTGGTTGGTTGGTTGATGGATTATTTTTAACATTTGACTGTATTTACTTCTCTAGAAATGAAGAAAAATATAAACTTCACAAAGTAGGCATAGATTTAGTTTAATTAGAGCTCTGTCTCATATCAGACACAGAGAATTAATATTTTCTTGAGATCCATAAGGTAATAATGGTAACTAATGCATTCTAAAAGCTTACTATGTGCTAGGATCTGTGCTAAAGGTTTTAGAGTATTGCTTCATTTAACACTTACAACAAGACTGGTATAATCCTTGTAACAGTACAATTACTGGAGCAGACACTAAGGTCTTCCATCCACATACCTTAAACCACTGGAAGAATCTAAACCAACACAATTTTCATCTTCATTTTGCAGATGCAGGAAGCAAAGGATAGCCCAATTAGTAAGTAACAGTGTTGGCATTTGAACCCCGTGCTGCACCATCAATGCCACCTCCCCAGTTATGTGGCAGTGATTTTTACGGAGGAAATCTGAGTTATGGGGAGCATTCTCCAAAATACAATACTCATAGAAATTCCATAAATTTCATTGGATGTATGTGTACATGAGATTGCAGAACATGAGAGAGCAACTTCCAGGGGAAACTGGGTCTCCTGCAGCTGCTCTGAATTAACATTAACAGCCAACATTAATAAAGGGGAAGCACAGAGCAGAGTTTCCTCTAACAGGCACTCTTGGAAATCCTGATTCCGTGCAGAACCACAAACTCCAGATATATATTTCCATACTCCTGACAGGTTATTAGCTTGCAGCTGAAACACGAGATGTGATCTTGGCTCAGGGGAAACAGGAATTAGCATTCTTGCCTGAAAGCCAGTCAACAGAGGCGAAGCAAAAAATATACACAGGCACTTTTGAAATAGGAGCTGAAATGATAAAGTTTGAAAGAATGCTCATCAATATAAATTTGGAATAATGAGACCATCTTTGGGTGGCCAAAAATAAATCAAACGCCTACCAAACCTTTAACTATATGTGCACATATGAAATTGCAACCAATATTCCACGTAACACAAGTATGCAAGATTCATCTCCCAGTTGACATTTAAAACCCGCAGATCATTAATACCTGTCTGAAACACACAAAATGATCGTCTGAAAGATGATCGTTGCTTAAGCAGCAATCTTGGGCAGATAATATCTTTCTGGTCAAATTAGGACAATTAATAAAAATTACCAAATTGAGTTTCATGTTTGTAGTTTCAAGTGCATTTATTTTTACTAAACTGTAAGATGATTGTGCTACAATGCATATAAAACTGTATAATTTTTTAGCCAAATTTGGGGAGCTCTTTAACAGAGAATTGTAAAAAAAAAGACACAATGTTCTAAGTCATAAAGAGAACTCCAAGTCATTGCTCAATGGTGTGATGTCCAACATAAGGCAATCTGGGGTCCGAAAAACTTGTCAGAGTTCTCTCAGGGTTTCCACAGAAAATGACAGTAATTAGAATTCTGGAGCAGAGCTGCCCTCTTTGACCTTCTCTGCCCTCAGAGTTCGAGTTAAGCCAACACTTCAAGAGGCTGCACAGTAGACCCAAGATGGGCCTTCGGCCAGACTTCAATAAATTACATAGACTCCCGAGGAAATGGGTGCAAAACAACCCAGAGTCTGAGGCCAAGGAAAACTTTTCAGAACTATTTGCTCAATTTCTGCTTCCCTTATCAAAGTTTTCCAGCAATAGGCAAGTGGGAAACACACAATGTTTAGACACGGATTTATTCATACACAAGTCAAAAGCTCAGAACTCCGATCCTTCCTGAATTGGCCAGAGACCCCCAGCATCCCCACCCATGGCAGGTGGCCTTATGATGCTTGATAGGATCAAACAGAGCTTTTCTGCTCCAGAGGGGATTCAGAGACCCTCCCATCCCTGCTGTGTCAAGGAACTCTGTTTGCACATCCTGGCCCTTACAACACAGTCTGGAGTTCTTTGACACAGGATATGCTTATCAAACAACACAGCAGAAGCCCCTTCTGTCATCTCAACCTCTGTGACAAGATCTTGCTTACAGAATGACAGGTATTAGAGGGTTGATGATTAAAATATTTGACCAGAGCAAGGGCCTTCCCTGAAATCACATTACATTGGTCAGGCCAGCTCTACCCTTTAACCCCTTCTCCAGGAATTCACAGATTGAAGACCAAAGTCTTCCACTCCCGCTGGGGACCCTGCTTTTGGGTCAATGAGGCCACCTGTGCTGCATTTGCCTCTCTATCTCCAGTTTCTAGCACCAGTGCCTGGCATTTTTAACAACTCTTTGATGAATGAATGTTTTGGCAAGTCAGGTGACTGTAAGAAGCCTATCCCTTATTAGCCATCTGCTCAGATTATTTCCTTTGAGGTCTTATAATAGGCCAGGCCACACTAGAATGCCACGATGATTAAGGTGCAGCCCTGCTCTGGAGGACCCTGCAGTCTAGGGGGAGGCCTCATAGTTGAGTGGTTTTGATTTGAGCCTAAAGATGGAAATATGGCCACCAAATGTAGATTCTGAATCTTGCTGGCTGCTTTCAAGAGGGCATTTAAGCATTCTGTGACATTCTAGGAACGTTACCAAAGGGAGGGGTATTTGGATGAAGGGAAAAGCTCAAAAGACAGGATAGATAAAAAATGTTCATTCATTTTGACTCCGTAATCTCTCCTCTGGAACTAGGCCCAGAGAAATTGGTCCAAAAAAAGCTAAATGTACAAAGATGTTTTTCACTGTACTATTATAATAGAGAACAACTGTAAGCCATTTAAATGTCCATCAGCAGGGGGAAAGCTGGTAAATTACAGCACAACTATAATGTCAGATGTACAAAGTAGAATACAAATTTGTATAAGGTACTGTGATTGGAACCATATATACATGAACAAAGATCAGAAAGGAGCTAAAAATAATTGTATGTATGTGTAAGGAACCTGAAGGTTCCAAGTTTCTTTTCCATATTCTCTTACTGGATACTCACAACAACCTGGGAAATGAGCAGTATGGATGTGAAGCCACATTTTTTTAATGCATGAGGAATGGAGATTCAGGAGGAGAAGTGACTTGTCCAAGTTCAGAGTAGAAAACAACACAAGAAACACATCTAATCTCAAATTCCTTCTTTGCATTATACTGCTCTGCTTCTGGAGGATGAAAATAGATGCTGGGGGGCCGGCCCGGTGGCACAGCGGTTAAGTTTGCATGTTCCGTTTCAGTGGCCCAGGGTTCCCCAGTTTGCATCCCCAGTGAGGACATAAGCACTGCCCACCAAGCCACGCTGTGGCAGGCGTCCAACATAAAATAGAGGAAGATGGGCACGGACGTTAGCTCAGGGCCAGTCTTCCTCAGCAGAAAGAGGAGGATTGGCAGCAGATGTTAGCTCAGGGCTAATCTGCCTCAAAAAAAAACAAAAAAACAAAAAAGAAAAACAGTTTCTGGGCTAGTGTAGGTGAAACTTTTGCCAATTTTTAATGATCAATATACTTCTTTAAATAATTTAAAGAGTTTTCAACAGTAAATTTAATTTAAAAATAGAACTAGAGTAGCATAGAGGGGTTTTACACACCAAATAACAACAATAATAAACATTGTTGAGAACCAGATGTTTCTTTTTAATTTGAAAGTGAAAATCAGGAAAATGTGAATCCTAGTCTGCTTTCCATACAAATTCATCTTGATCCCAGTTGTAGAAAGTCACTTTGGGCATCCCTTGTCACTTTTTGTCTCCTGGCTTTACTGACAGTGATGGTTAACACATTATTAACCAATAAAAATTGATAAGGTGTTATCATACTGTTTGACCAATGAACACAATTGCTTCAGGACGGTTTCCCTCCCACACGCCAAGCAGAAAATCATTTACTCAGAACGTCCAGCACTGACCTATTCTGGACTAAAGATATTTCTGGAATTTAGGTCTCTTAACTCCAAAATAGGACAATGCTTAGGACAGGATTTGATGCAAACCTAACATCCTCTGAGAGTACTCTCTTGATTTTTCTCTCCACTATGTATATTAAAGAATATAATATCAAATATATATACATGTGTATGTAAAATTCCAAGTCTGCTTCCTCCAAGACGCATGGACAATGGACAACCTCCACAACACCCCATTACCAGCAACAGCACCTTGGAATCGTCATGCCTCTAACTCTCACTCTCTGTCCTCCTTTCATGGTGGATCGTCTGTTATGACATCACCAACCAGATGGGACATTTTCACTATGAGCCTTGCCTGCCATCTTTTGAAAACAATTCAGCTATCTGGATGTTTCTACCATGTCATCAAGGGAATTGCCTCTCCTTCCTTCCTCTTGCTCTCTCTTTTTTTCACTGCTGTAGAAGTTTTGATAACTCTGGCTTGTTCCTAAGCTTGTCCTTTTGCCTCCTGAAGGGCAGAAAACAGAGATGAGGTGACCTGGACTAGAAAGAGCATACAGAAAAATCCTCAAAAAAGATCTCCCATTATAATTCTCAAATTAAGTATTTATTTGGAATAAGAAACTTCATGTTTTTAATGAATAGCTAGAGACTTATATCACATTTGCCTTGCTAGAAATTTGTTTAATCACATAATTACATTAATTTCAGATACAGAAGGAAAAAGGTCAATTTCGGACGTCAAAAGACAGGTTTGAGTAGGGAGGGCAACTTGAAGTCATAGTGTCAGATTTTAGAAAAGATCTTTAAAATCGGATAGTTCAACCTCTCTCCTATAGAAAATCTCTCCTGTAAAATCTCTGACAGAGTTAACTAGCTTCTTCAGGGTTTCAGAACTTGCTTTTGATTCCTTTACAGAGCAGCATTAATAATTAAAGATTCTCTTCTATCGAGTCAAGTTTTGTCTCTCCTCTAAAACTTTTACCAGTATCTGCCCTCGGATTAAATACAGAATAAACTCAGTGCTTTTCCGCTTAATGGCTTAGGTTAAGATTTCTCCCAAGCGGTTCTCAAGGAACCCTAGTGCTCTAAGAGATGTTAATGGGTGCACCTGGGTTGAGGGTTCTTTGCTCAGATAAGTTTGGGAAAGACTGCACTTTGTAGCCCTCTGTGGGAGAATCACAGCGACCTGTTAAAGGCAGTGAAAAGCTTTAAAAAAACCCTATCCTATCTTTATGTCATCCTTTTTCTAACTTACTTTGTCTGTGGAATCCTTCTGCCTTGTTTTGAAACAGCCATTAACATTTCTCATGAGTAGCGTTCTGAGAAATGCTTAATGGGAAATGCAAAGCTGAGTCTTTTCTTTTCTATGCTAAACACCTCAGGTTTTGTCAACAGCTCATCAGAGGAAAAATTTTCAGATACTTCATCATCCGTGTTCATCATGAGGGCAAGGGTGTCTGAAGGGCAGATGTAGGAAGGGAGGAGAAGTTCAGAAATGAATGTAGAAGAGAAAATGGCCTCACAGTGCATCTACTTATTTTGTCAAGGGACATGGTGGCAGTGACATCTGGATGGGTTTGAAAGTAAAACTCAGTCTCCTCAAATGCAGCCCAGTCTTCCCCAGCTGGGTTCATTCTTTCTCCCTAATGCTGTCCTGTTTCCCTATGCACCCCCCGCTCGTCCCATGGCAAGGAGACAAAAAGGAGGTGGAGTTATGTATGTGCACACCACACTTTTCCCACTCAAAATGTGGTATAGTATTTATGGTTATCTCTTATTATTTATGGGATGCTAAGGGGTCTTCAAGGACCTCAGCCCCCAAAAAGAAGAAAGAGAGGGAGAAATGGCGTGCCTGAAACTGTTATCACTTCCCATATCATCCCTGACGTAAATCATGACTATGCAGAGCTCTTGGGTCCTGCTCCTTACAGCATTCTCCCTTCCAAGCAGCTCTGCCACCCTAGGATGTCTACTGTGCTAAATTCAGATCATTTTGTGTTCTTTTATATTTTTGCCTTTGCAGAATGTTTTTAGCCTATTACTTCATGTGCTAATTTATTTTATTTCCTTTAATTATCTCATCTACATGTTTACTTTTTTTCACTTTCCTAAATGGGGAAGAGGGAGCCCCAGAGCATGGAGAGAATCTTGAAGATCAGTTGCACTAACAAGTGGGGGGTGGAGGGGAGCTCAACTCCAACTCAGTAATCTCATTCAATCCCTCCCAATAATGTAACGAAACATGAACAAAACTCGAGTCTTTGCTATGCAAATAGAGTTTCGAGACAATTCCTCTAGACCCCTTCTGAAAAGATTCTCATCCTGGAACCCCCTTATATAGACATTTTGGAGCTAATTACTGTATTAAATATTTTATCAAGTCATCAAATCATTTTATTGTCATTGGGGATTTTTCCTCTTACTTGCTCTGTCAGAAGTGAGGAGAATTGCAGTGAGTTCTCTCATTACTATAGAGTTTCCAAGAAAATTTATTGTACATTTAAGAATCATTTCTTTATATACATTGGTGCTGATATTTGATACATAACTATTCACAGAAGTTATAAAAAATCAATAAAAATGATTTCCATTGCTTGATTTACTTTGGTTTCTGCTTTTCTTTCTTCTTTTGCTCATGATTTTTTATATATCTTTGCCTACTTTTTACTTTTAACCATTTAAACTCCATCTGAGAGCCTCTGTCTTTTGTCATGATATTTTAATTCATTTACGTTTATAATTTATACATAGACACAAAGCAGGCACTGCCTTCTGTCATCTGCCCTGTACTTTCTGTACTTTATTCTTCCTTGCTAATTCTGTTGACTGATATAGGGACTCAATTTTATTGCTTTGATTTTCCTCAGAGATTTGGCAGGAATGAATCCCATTGTTAATTCAATTTGTGGTTTATTCATTCAACATATATTTGTTGAGTACTTATAATACGCAGATAGTGGACAACCTGCTTTAAACTTCAAAAAAAGTTGTAATCAGAGTGCAATGTTTTAAAATAAAGTTAGGAGTAATTTTACTTACCCACTGATACTTTAAAAAGTTGGCATTTTAATCATTTACTCAACAGCCTTTTTTGCTCATTTTCATTTTAATATGAACAATGTAAAGTTAAAACTCATCACTTGACTCTTATGCTTGTTCTGAACCTCAGTACAGATGTTTTTAAGTCTTTCCACAGATGTAACTGAAATGTTAAGATCTGAGAGACAAAAAGGCAAATGTGGAACTGTGACATTTCCAATCCTTTGACTAACTTTCTAACATCCAAAGAATTCTTAACAAGCTCTTTCAACTGCCTTTTGGAATTGAAAGCCTATTAATCATCTAGTACAATGCAGGCATTTAAAATCATCCCTGACTCCTCCATGATTGAGAACTTGGGAAATTACATCCTATCCTTAACTTTACAAAGACAAACAATGACTCAAATAAGATAAGACACGTAGTAAAACTCAGAATTAACCACATGTAAATGTAATATTAATGAACCCAGATTGAGATCACAGTCTCACTCAATATGGTTTCTGTAAAAGCAAGCTTGCGTTTCTATTTCATTCACGTTTATTGCATGATGATAATGATCTTATCCCATTTTATAGATCCATGCTGGGACCTGGCAAACTCAGGCACTATAAAACATCTGGTTGGTTACTCTAAGTTTTAAAAAAGGATTTTAGGGAGGAAAACCTTTGTTATCCAAATTTTCAAAAATCTGCTCCAGAATATTAGATCCCAATCTCTGCTAAACTGCTTATTTTAATTAAGCCCTCAAGCAGATTCACAGTAATTCAAAACATAGTTACTCTGTTTCAAAATAGAGTGACCAAATTTATAGACCCATAAGTTTGCTAAACATTTGTTAAAAATCCTATATCATCTTTCTTCTCTACGAATTGCTGGTACCCATGTCTTAATCTAATATCCATCTATGAAGCAAACATCTTGTATCAGACAGAGTCCAGTCAAGAAAGAAAAATCAACTCTATGTATCTCAAACAGAAGGAATTTAATATGGAGAATCTGTCACCCAGGAGATGGAAGAGGAAGCAACTAAACAGAAAAGAGGAAGACCACTCAGAGATCTGCAACATCAGGAAATGGCCACAACCTCCAGGGCTGCAGGGACAACAAGAGGAGCCCAAATGCTGGTGCCATCCAATAGGAACTAGCTCCACACCTCTGGGGTGAGAGAGGAAGAGGGCCACAGACAGGGCCTAGGGAATGTAGCTCTCTGAGATACAGGACGGAGAAGGAGAAGTGCAGTGAATGGATCTAAGTGCAGAAGTGAAAATGACCAGAACACCTCTAACCTCATACTTGTCACACTATGTACCCTGACACAGACACAAGTACCCACACGCGCATGTACACACACCACTTTATTCATTCATCTATCTTTCCTCAGGCTTGCCTTCCAGAGAAGAAACCATCCATGGCCAAAGCATAAATCCTAAGTTCATATTACTTCTTTCAAAGCTTCTATGATCATCACAATACCTTACACTTCTATAACACTTCACTGTTTCACAGCACATTCAAAACCATCCATGCATTTTTATTTTAGTTTTCACAATGACCACATGAGGCAATTCATATATTAACATCCTCAATTTACAAACAAGGAAATTCCGACAGATTAAGGTATCTAACTCATGCATCAGAGAGTCAGGTCCAAAATCGTGGATTTTTTAGGCACCAAGACCAGACTTTATGTTCTTTATGTCCTACGTACTGGTGAATGCCTGAAGGTCACAGCTGTGCAAAGTAAGATCTCTAAGCTCTAAGTCACCACATCTGGCCATAGACTAATAAATGAGGCTATACTAAATTAATCACAGGCAATAGTCAGCCTCTCTCAATCCACTATATGCTTCAAATTACCCATTTTAAGAAAAATTCATCACATCCATAATTTTATGGTGCACAACAGCTTACAAAGTGTCTCTCCATTTCATCTAATAATATTCCTGAAATAGATCAAAGTAACTACCCCATATTAAACTTGCATGCATTGTGAGTGAATAAACTCAAGGTCAGTGGGGCCATTTTTTTATTCCTCATAGATAACATGAACTTGTGGCCTACTGCATGAATTCAAATAGGTCAGTTTCCTTTATTTGTACTCAAGATCACAATTAGAGGACTTTTCTTCCGATGTGACCTATTTCTGACTATTTTCCAAACCCACAGGATCAGAGACAACAAAGCAGCTCTAACTCTGTGTCTGGAATCCACCACACCTCAGAGGCTTGCCACTGGAAGCAACACAACTCTGGGTCTTCAGAGCCCCAGAGTGAGGGCTGGGCTGGGTCTGCCACCAGTACAGCAGGAATAGCCAATCCCATTAAATAGCTAGGATTCCTCCTGAAGTATGTTTGCATAAAGGGCTTCAAGGCAATTTGATTCAGTCTGCAAGCAGTGACAGCTCCAGCCACTGGGGTCCAGGCACTTTGCACGCATTTGGCAACTCTCCTTGGAGGGGACTACAGATCAAAGGCAGCCACACCACTCAGTAGGGAGCATCACAGCCTGATTGGCCTCTGATTGATTGTAACAGGCAGTCGTCAGCGGCACTAGCGCTCAGCAGAATGGAGAGGATTTCTCAACAACATTAGGTCCTCACAGAATTCTCATGAGAGGGGAGAGGACCATCTCAAAAGAGACATAAAGCCTGCCCTAGTTATGACACCGAAAATTCTCTCATTTCTACCATGAAAATGTTCTGTTTGGGCTCTGAGAATATGCAGAGGGCAAGCTTCCCTATGCATGACTGACATTTCCAGACTGGAAGCATTTAAATGCAAAGTAAAAAAAGTGATAGATACCAGTTTCTATGAAATGCTGCTAAGCAAAGGTAAGTGTCAGAGGAGATGATGTACAGAGGAGCTGTGGGCGCCTCCTCGGTCTTCCTTCCTCTCCCAGCACGGCTTCTCCCACCTCAGCTTCAAGACTCTGGCTGAAGCCACATCTCACCAGGCACATCTCCACCCCCAACCAACTCTCCCCAACCAGGATTCTGTTCTCCTTCCAGACACCTGGCTGCTGGTGGAGACGGAGGAGGAGGAGCAAAGCTGAGGTCCGGGAGCTAATAGTTAAATCTATTTGTGTTGTGCTGTTTGGCCCATAAACTGTGCAGTGATGGGTACTCCACATATTTACTGAAGGTTAGCAGCAGGCTCGGAGCTTTAAAACTTAAAAAAAACTCAGACATTATCTTCTGCTCACTTTGTTGTCTCTCAGACAACTGAATGTACACGTCATAGGGCCTGTATCTCCCTCTTAAGTAAAAAATAATATGCTATGGAATTGAGATCAGTTGTGTTCCATTAAATCAAACTGATTTCATCAGATTTCTTGAATCTGATTTTTCTATCAAAATCCCAAAGCAGGGGCCAGCCCAGTGGCACAGGGGTTAAGTTTGCATGCTCTGCTTCAGTAGCCCAGGGTTCGCCAGTTCAGATCCTGGGTGAGGACCTACGCACTGCTTATCAAGCCATGCTGTGGGAGGCATCCCACATATAAAGTAGAGGAAGATGGGCATGGATGTTAGCTCAGGGCCAGTCTTCCTCAGCAAAAAGAGGAAGGTTGGCAGCAGATATTAGCTCAGGGCTAATCTCTTCACAAAAAAAAAAAAATCCCAAAGTAAAAGCTTATTTCTACATATACATCTAGGAGAGGGGGGCACCTGTTAAAAGTAAGTAAAAGTTACAACCATTGTAACACAGGCCACCTGATCCTACCACATTCTCTTTTTTCAATCGATGCTAAAGCCCACATAAGCTTGGTTCCTCACATAGTATCATTTTCCCCTCTGAACTTCATCTCCCAACACCTCCTTCCTCCCTCTGACTCTGACCTCCAAACCCAGAGGCTGTGGGGTGGTTGGAGGGGGTTCAGGCAAGTGCCCTGGCAAGAGGGGTCCTGGGGGGAAGGAGGAAAGGAATCTGACCAGGGTGTTGGCCATGCCCCACCCCACCACACATACTCCCCACCACAGCCTGCTGATAAAACTGACTCCCCTGGGCTCAGACAGGATTAAGTGAGCTGCCACCAGAGGCGCAGCCCCTCGCAGAGCGGGCCAGTTAAGACCTGTGAGTCCTCTCAACAAAGAGCAAGGCAAGGTGAGAAAAACAGCAGCAGCCAGTGGTGGCCACTGCGGGGCCGAGTTTCCTTCTTTCTTGAACACAAAGCATCCTTTCTCCCATGGCCCTTGCCATTTAGGACAAGCTATCAGTGACAGGGTCTGATTTCCAAAGCGCTTCTCTCTCACACCCTCAGCGCTACAGGATGAACTAAAAGGTCTGCAAGCTAAAAATAATATCACTTGTCTGCAGAGCTGAGCACAGGGGCCGATTCGGGTTCAGAGCCCAGGATGCCTTTGTCTAAGCCGAAGCACAGTGGGAGGCGACAGAAACCCCATGGGGAAAATTCTCAGGGTACTCCTTCCTCTGAGTTCACAGAGGAAAATAAGAAAGCATTCCAGTTGGTTTGCCCAGTGAAATGCGGGACTTGGGTTTGGCAGGCAGACGGTACCTCTGTAGTTTATATGAGCTTGAGGTGCCTTTGGTCAGTCAGCAAACAACATAGGGGATCCTGCAAGCAGGTGTGTACAAGACAAGTGTCATCCAGGGATGTGCTAGAGAGAAAGACAAAGTGGAGAGAGAGGCCCTCGGTGACCCCAAGAAGAACAGCTCTGGCTCTTGTCAGGGCAGAAACAGAGCAAAAGGAGAGATCAAAGGAAGGAGAATGAAATTCCCTGCTCCCTGGAGGTATCAGAGAGGGCTTGGCAACCATGAGCCTCAAGTGAAGGGTAAGGCAGGCAGGGAACAGTTGCTGCCGGAGCTTCCATAACACAGAAAGCGAAATTTAAGTACCCAAGCAGCCAGCGGCAGGGAAGAGAAATGGTCCAACTGAGGCAGAATGAAGAGGTTTTTCCTGCCTCCCTCCAAGGTCTGGGATATGCCACCATAGCCTGGAAAATGTGGGTGGCAACACACAAGAAAAATCTTTTATGACAACCTGGAAAAGAAGTCCTCAGCGGCCACAGCTGACGTTAATAGGTTTTGAAGACAGGTGTCTACTCAGATTTTAGTAGCATTTATACGCTTTCTAGCCTCTTCTTGCTTGATTAGGTATAGAGTGGACTCTTTTCCAGCACTCATTTCATTTCTCAAAACAACTTTGTGGTTAAAAATGCCTATCCTATATTTTGGATATTGCCATGAATGATGGAAATGAGAGGACGTGATCAATGTTCAATGAAATGGATCATCCAAGGCACTCAATCAAAATTTTCCAGGGGCGGAAATGGAGGACAAGCATTTCACCCTCCCCCCCGGGCCCGGGACAGCACGCTCCCTTGTTCTCTGACTCTCACTGCTTCTTCTCTAAGGTCCCCCGGGTCCGGCAGAGATCTAGGAGTCAGTGAAGAGCTTCACGGGGACTTACCACGTGCTTCTCAGCAGGATCAGCTTGAAAGTTGAAGGCACAGCCCACTGTCAATGAAGGGAGTCCAAACACAGTTCTGTCACTATGTCTCACTGTTTTTTGACAAGGAAACCTTATTGCATGGGACCTTCTGCTAAACCCAGTTTAAAAGCTGCACCTACTTCATCCACCTTTGCTGCAGACAGTACAGAGACACCCAGCAGGCCTGTATCCCGTCAAGAGGGTAGTTATCTTATCAGGATGGAGAACCCAGCAAGAGGATGGTGTACTCATTGGACCTGAGCTTGCCCGGTCTTCACACCTCCCATTGGTATTTGATCCTGACTTTCCAGCCAACCTGTTGAACCCCATGAGGAAAGAAAGAATCTGTCAACATTCAGAGCTGAGGAGGAAATAGCATTTGCAAGATAAAATTCCCTTTGTGCCAGATGTATGTTTTACTAGCTTTATCGTGTCTTTCTTCAACAGAGTTGCACAGCAGTTGATTTCGTAAAATAACAAAATCACACGTAATCATGATAGCTAGAAATACCTCCTTTGAGATTTCCTGCTTAAAGGAGCCCAAGATACAGCCCTGGAGGTGGGCACATTTTTGAGTTATTCCACTGTAATTGTGTAAAGTTTCTCTGTGCATCTTAATTTTCTTATTACCTACTTTTCATAAGGCAGGCATAAATAATTGGACCTGCACACTTAGGGAAAATTGTTGGGGCTTTAAAATATATCAACACCAAATGAGAAGAAAGAGAATAAATACATCTGATGTCTAGTCTGGGTTCCCTAGGAGTAGACTTGAATCGTGTAACGAAGATTCAAGTGCACCTAACTGGTCTGTGGGGAGAGGAAGGGAGTGGAGAAAGCATGGGTAGGGAGAAGGGAAGTAAGACAAGGATGGAGAAAAAGCTCTCGAAACCTAGTCCTGCATGGATGCTCTGGGAACCTGTGAAAACACAGGCCTCAAGATCCCCCTGAGGGGCAAGGGAGCTGAGAAATCTACACACCAACTGTCATGAGGCTCTTGCACGGGAATCCCAACAGAGCCACCCATAAGTCCTGTGCGGACGCCCTTGGACTCAAAGCATTTCATCTAATATTTAATTTTCTCTTACTGTTTCAGGGTTTTTGCTGTTTGTTTGTTTTTGTAGCTGGCAGGAAGTTATTGGCTAACCAACAATCAGATAGGCAGAGCATCTGTGGAAGGAATTCCTCAGATCCTACATCTCCGCATAAGCACACGCAATTTATTTCAGATCTGACAGTAATTCCACTCACTTTGAATTTAGAAAACATTCAGTACACACCAGCCCACATCTGCATCGGCCAGTGCTATGGTCTGAACGTTTCTGTCCCCCCACCAAATTCATATGTTGAAATCCCAACATCCAACGTGATGGTAATAGGAAGCAGGACCCTCCAGGAGGTGCTTAGGTCATGAGCATGGATTAGTGTTCCCATAAAGAGACCCCAGAGAGCTCTCTAACCCCTCCACCACGTGATGATACAATGAGAAGTCTAAAGACTGAAAGAAGGCCCCCACCCAGTCATGCTGGCACCCTGATCTCGGACTTGCAGCCTCCAGAACTGAGAGAAATTAATTTCTGTTGTTTATAAGCCACCCGATCTGTCATGTTATCTTACAGCAGCTAACAGAGACTAAGAAAGCCAATCATTTTAAAATCCCGAGAACAATACTGACTTCTTCTGTAATAGTTTCTGGATCCCAGAAAACACAATTTCTATTCTGAAAGAGGATGGGATTCATTCAATTAAGTTTAATTCAACAAAAATATATCTATGTATGATCGGCTTAAAATACTATTTAAAGCATGAAAGAGAGAGATTTGAAAATAAAACCACATTCTCTGCCTTAAATTTATAATCAAGGACTGAGGCAGAAATGTACAAAAATACTATAAAACAAGGCATGCTCTAATTACTAAAAGCATAAACAGAGTGCTCTGCACCACCAAGAAGGAATCAATTAATTCCAACCAGGTGACAATGAAGGAAATTTTATGGAGAAATGAATCTGAGTTGTGTGCCAAGTCAGTTCCCCTCCCAAACAGCAACTTCTTTCCCCATAGTCAAGGCCACAGCTTCAGCTGCCCACATTCCTATGGCTCAAGGGATCCCTCCAGGTTCCAGGCAGTTCTCTGAATCCCCCTGACTGTGGTCAGGTGTGCCCCGTTCCAATCCTGAAGCTCTCACCTGAATTCCCTTGCTGGTCTCTGCCCTGTTGGATGCTCACCTGCCAGCCTTTGACTGTGGGGTTTCCCTGAACACTGGCCCTGAGAACATGCACCTCCTTTCCTCTCCCTGATGGCTGTAAGCATATCCCACACTGCCCGGAGCTCAGCTGGGTCTCCAGGTCTTCAGACTTCAGTCTGGCCCAGGTTTTCCATCTGCATGTGAGGAGCAACTGGATAGTAGACAGCCCTAGGTCTTGAATGACTGGCAAATAAGTGGACAAGAGTCACAAGGAAGTTGCAGGGAATGTGGGAAGGTCCAGAGAAGAATTGGCTCCCCATTACAAGAAGAATCAGGTCCCAGCACACAACATCTTGACCCTCCTTTATCCAGGCCCTTGGCCACTCTTTCAGCATCATTCCCTACCATTGTCTTATTATGTGGACCTCCATGAGTCCTGCAACAAATGCTCCAGAAAGATCACGCTTGCCAATCTCTTCATGTGCCTTGATAATTTATGCCTCACACCCTTTTACTGACTACTGACCACTGCCAAGCATGTCCTTCCAATTCTCCTTCTTGTCCAGCAAACAAACTCCTATTCTCCAAACCTTCTATTCAATCTTCAACACACCCTCCAAGTACCTCCTCCTTTCTGAAGTCTTGTCTGCCCCGCATCCTCCAATCTTAAGCAAAGTTGATTCCTCACTTTTTTCTGTCACCGATGTACCTTGTAATCATTATTTCTGTAATTACAGTTTACTCGTCTGTACCTCCTCCTGGGCTTTGAGATGCTCTGAGGCAGAGAGTGTGACTTATCATTTCAAGTGTGACTTGTGGACCTGCCCTCCATACTGTATATGTTACCCGCCCCAGAGCAGCACGGACACCAGCCTGACCAGGGCAGACAATGTTGGTAAAGAGAAAAGAAGTGAGCCTGTGCACATGGAATGAGCCCAACATCTGGAGCACATATGCATTCAAGTCGTTAGGTAGGAAGCAGGAGGAAGAGAGGAGAAAGTAATCCGCTGAAGATCTTTTCATTGTCTCTCACTTGGACCCACTGCCAGAGTCAATGAAAAACAGTCTGGAATCTCCTGGACTTATCTTAGCTGGTGGTGTCAGTGGACTCCCATGATACAATAAATGGCCTTTCCAATTTCTTTTGTTTGATCAATCTACCCGATACCAGAATGGGTGAAAAAGGACCTTGACTTTATCTGAAGGTGATTGTGTTTTTCTTTTGAGGACATCAGCTCCTGTGTCCCTTTATTAGTTGTTCACAAGGCCTAGGATATAGTGGGCACTAAAATTTTTTAAATGATCGTGGAGGGAATGTGAGCGCAGTACTACAAATCTACACTTCATATTTTATTAGCAGGGTAATAATTTTTAAGTGATTAGTATCACAGATGCCCTGATATAATAAGAGCCCTTTGAATTCCTTGAATTCTCCAGAAGCAAATTCTAAGTGTCAGATACCAACTTCATGTTTGGAATATGAGGAATGAGGCAGTTTTCCCTGCAAATCAATTCCACGATGCTGAAGCAGAGCGTCTTTAACTGATTCTAGGTCGTGAATCTGATGGTGGGAAGAGGACGCAGATATGCCTTAAGGGGTAGAAGACAATCACTAAGGTGTGCGAGTGGGTGTGAGTCTGTGTGTTTGCACACTTGTTTCCCAGATATGTTGATACCCTCAGGGAGAATCTTCCTCCACAGGGAGCCATTCTTACTCATGAGAGAGGTTGTGGTGGGAGAATTAAGGTTGAGAAGTGCACCCTCACCATTGAACCCCAGAATGGAACTGTGCTAAGAGAGAGAGAAAACATAAAGGGAAAGAGAGAGAGAGAGAAATGAAGAGCGAGCCAGAGAGGTTTATAAAGAAAATGGCTCCCTTTAATTAAGAAATTGCCCCAGGATACTCTCAAATAAGGCTGCTTGTGTGTCCGTATTTTGACAAACGGGAGCACATTGTGCTGCCTGTCCAAACAGCTTCCATCTCAGCCCAGCCCTGGCTTGAGAAATGAAAGCCACCCAGAAACAACAGGTTTCCTACCGCATGGCTTGTGTTGATGTTGGAGCAGATTAAAGCAGATGTTTCCTGTCGAACTGTGAATCTGTCCCCAAAGAACACATCAGCATCCTCCATCTCTTCAAGCCACACATAAGACCAGGGGCCTCCATGCGACTGGATTTCTCCTTAACCCCACAGTTCCATTTGCTGGGTCAGTTATCCCTAAATAACTTAACGTGCTCTGGAATACTGTGTTCTTCTCATAAATGGAACATGGCACATAGTTTTATAAAAGGAAGAAACTATTAAGTAAATAGCCCCTGAGGCAATTAGAGGAAATATAGTCTCTGAGAGGTGGCTGCCATGACCAGTGGACACTCTCGGCTTAAAAATACCTAACATATTTTGGGGGGTGGTGACCCCGAGCATGAGCCCTGGGAGGACGGAGAAATTCCCTGGAAATGGGTGCCATCAACAAAGGGTGATTTCATCAGCTAAGGAAAACCCAGCCACTCAAGAAGAACATTTGGCAACTCCTCAACAGAACACTTGCCTATTTTAGGAGAAAACACTGAGTAAACAGAATGTAGGAAATATTGGCGTGTGATATTTATCAGATACACACTGGAAATGTCTGCTAACACTACGATTCTCAGCTAAGATATCAAGAAGCATAGTATGTGTAAGGTTCACTTCTGGTTGCCAGAAATGCTCTGATTTAGAAAAAGTGTTTTCAACAAGCAGTTCAGTAAAATTGAAGATTTAGAGGGAGGAAAAAATAAGGTTGCCTTTGTTATTACGTAATAATAACAGCTAATATTCATTGAGTGCTTATTCTGTGCTGATCACTTTACAGGTATTATCCCATTTGAGTTGCGTGACAATGAGGTTAAGTACTCTAATTCTCATTTGATGGACAAGAAAACAGGCACAGAGAGGTTAGGTAACTTCCCTACATTTACACAGCTAAGTAACGGTAGATCTCACACTAGAACTCAAGTCTTTGCAAATTTAAAGTTCATACTCTTTTTTTTTTCCCCCTGAGGAAGACTCACCCTGAGCTAACATCTGTGGCCAATCTTCCTCTATTTTGTATGTAAGCTGCCACCACAGCATAACCAATGAGTGTTGTAGGTCGACACCCAGGAACCAAACCTGGGCTGCCGAAGCAGAGTGCACTGAACTTAACCACTAGGTCACTGGACAGACCCTAAAGCTCATACTCTTTACCAGCATATTGGAACACTTTTTACTCACAATGGATGGTTTGTTCAAAGTGTTTTCTCTTTTCCTGACCTGACTCATCCCTGCTTATCACACTGAGCAACTATTATGGTCAAAGCATTATACTCAGATTAAAAAACAAAGATAAAGAATAAAATGTGGTCCCTGTGCTCAAGGAGTTTATTCAAGGGCTTCCCATGACAAACATTCATACGTAACCTAAGAGAATAAAGTTCCATGACAGCCACAACTCCTGATCCTGATCCAGGCCAACGTAAGCTGTTTCCTCTCAGCGTCCTCATGGCCCCTATTATGGCATTCCTCACATTGTATTGTAAGTGTTGCTCAGGATACCCTCCTCTCTCACTAAATCATAAATTTTTTTGAGGGTAAGCATGAATTGTATTCACTTACAACACTATCTGACCCAGAGAAGGTATTTAATAAATGTTGATTGATGAGTAAGTAAACAAACTGTAATAAGGAAGTGATGTCAGAGGCAATGGTATTCTCAGGGAAACAGCTATAACTCTAGGATGTTCTTTAATGGTGGGCCAACAATTTAAGTGAATTAGCAGGTACTGACAGTTGCCCACCCAAACTCGTTCGCACTGATTTCCTCAGTAACAGAACCATGACTTTATTTTTTATCTTCAGCAAAGGTGAACATACTACAGAACAAGACAAATACTGCATCGGATGGCTTCTGGAAAAGTTTTGTTGACTTTAAAAAGACACACAAATAAAAGGCAGTCCTTTTTCTTCCATAAGACCATGTCATATGTGGGGGAAATAGCTAGAATTGCTGAAGCCTTTCCATGAGGAAAGCTCACTGAAGACAAAAACCACACCCAGAGGATGACTGAACCTGGCACCCTAACAACGAGGCTGAGAAATGACTTAGCCCCGCCTTGGAGCCACCTGTTTCTAGACATTTTAATATGCGAAATACATCTTTCCCTTATTGTTTATGTCATTTGAAGTTCAAGTTTCTATTACTTGCAACTAAAAAGCACCTTGCTCCCCTCCCTAAAACCTTGCTCCCCAAGCTTTGTTGCCATAGCCTAACTCCATAGGTAAGGACTGGTGTTACCTCAGTGGGTTCCTCCCAGTCTGAGCATCCATTTTCTTATTTATAAAATGAGGGAAATAATACTTTTCTCATTAGCTTGTGAGTTGCCATATCTCATATCTTTTCTCTGGTGGATATTCCTTCTTTTCCTCCTCATCATTATTAATAACATCATCATCATTTATATCATCATCCTAGGTTCTTTAGTCTAAAGAAAAGAAGAACAGATTTTCAGCATGTCAACGATTAGAGAAAATAATGTTTTATATTGGCATAAACTACAATATTCTACACAGAATATTTAGGACATCATCTAAACCTATGTCAGAGACTGCTAGTTGTCCCTCTATAACCATTCTCCCCTTCTTTCTTGGTAAGAAAACTCCTAATTTCGAGCTGTGCCCATGGCCATTCAAAGTGAAGACTCCATTTTTCAGCTTCCCTTGCTAGGCATGGCCATATCACTAAGTTCTGGCCAGTAGGACATAAGCAAAAGCATCAGCTGTCCTCTTCCAAGAATCTCTTCAAAAGATAGATAGTGTACCCATCTATGCTCTTCCCTTTGCCCTTCTTTATCCTTTGCTCCAGTGGCTGCCTAAAATCAGATATGGTGGCTGGAGCTCCCACTCTACTGAAACATGAGAGAAAGGGCTACACCCAAAGGAGGCAGAGCAATGAGCTTGATGGAATGTGGGACCCTGGAAGCTCTGTGGAAGAGAGCCACTGTACCAGCCCTGAGTACTTCTCTTCTGGATGGGGAGAGACAGGCTTTGTGAAGCGATGAGAATCAGCGGTAAAGTCAGATGTACCAACACACTCATACTCATATCTCCTTTTCTTATTTTTTTTTTCTACTGAACCTCTGTGAGATCTCCTTCTAGTCAGCCCCATCCTAGCTCAATGTCATGCTCGCCCAGAACCACAACCCATGCTCTGGTCTCTGACCTACTCTGGAAGCTGACCCTCAGATGGAAGTTTCCTCTACAAATTCAAACGGCCTTGTCCAAATCAGCTCTCATTCTCAAATTTCTCAAGCTCCTGGCACCTGCTTTGATAAGATTCATGTAAACAATCCCCATTTGGGGAGGAATATTTGCCCTTCCACCTCCCAAGTCCCTCCCTAGAGCACCAGAGGAACTGGCTAATGGCTTTGCAGATAAAGGCGCTACAGAGGAGCATATGACTTTTTTTAAAGTCATTACAAAAGCATGAAAATCATAGAATAATCATTACAACATTGAACAATCATTACAACAATAAGTTAGGACTGAGATGCTGTTAAGAAAGGAAGTAGCTAGTGTTACATTAGTAACAAAGAAAGCTATTTTTGTGAATGTCTCATCCCCACACTTGGGTGTATCACAGAGCAGTTCATTTGGTCATGGTGTCTCTTTCATTTTACTTTTTTACGTTTTGGCTGAACTTCTGAACAGATTATGAAATGAACAAGCGCTTACAATATGCATACAAATCACCTTATATGTTTTAACGGGATCTGTAGACAATGCAAAGTCAAAATCCTATCATCAGAATTAGTGGTAGGGAAAAAAGCTTGAGCTCTGTATGGGGTTTAATGATTTGGGACATCACATAGACAGACACAGGTGTGTTTTAAAAGAAAAAAAGAAACCCTATGTTTTCCTAGAAAGACAATTTTTCTAAAGAGATAGGGCTCCCAGGGTCCAATCCGTGTTCCAGGGAAGCTTTGATACAGGGAACAAAGAACTGCTAATCTGTAACAACTTGAAAGAATATTAATAAAAAGGCAAAAGATTAAAAGGCAATGGATTCTGGCTTCCTAATTGAAAGGTTCCATATACACATAAAAAATGAGCTATAGAAAATTAATAGTCACTACTTACAAGACAATCTGAGAAACTATCAATGCAAAGATTTGAGGTTCACAGAGCAGTCTCGTAAAAGCTTTGTTGTACTGTGAAATGTGAGGGACTCATAGCAAAGAGCACCACCCAATTACTATTACTACATGGGGAATATAGGATCTAAGTGTAGCCACTGGTTAAGATTTAGTCTTAGTTCGTTAGTATGGAAGAATCCACTGTCCATCCTTGAGTTTGCTTTCTATAAAACTCCATCATCATGATAACAATAGCCAACCTTGATTGAGCTTGCGCCGTGGACTGGCACCGCTCTAAGAATTGTCCATACATTACCTCATTTCATCCTCAGTGAGAAGGGTGCTGTTATTATCCTCATTTAGCAGAGGAGACCCTGGTTAGGGAACCAGCCCAAGGTCAGAGCCAGAGAACAGAGGAGTCAGAATTCAAACCGAGGTAGTCGGAATGTAGAGGGCAATGAAAGTCAGAGAATACAGCGTCCCATCTTATGCATGAGCTCGTTTGAGTACACTGGCAGGAATAAATGTTTGCACTCCTTAACCTATGTTCTCTCTCTCCCTCCCACTCCTAAATATAGGTAGTAGAATCTGTGCAAGGCAATCTGTACCTACAACGTCATTATGATTTGAAAACATTCTCCAAGTCTGTCATTAACATACAGATTGAAGTCATGAACCTGAGTCTAGCAGAATACTTTACACAGAGAATACTAATAAATTTTGTTAACAACGAAGTTTGACAGAGGAAGAAGGAGGTGGAAGAGAAGATAAACTCCAGCAGTGATATCCAGAACCTAGCAGTGTGCCTGGCACACAGTAAGCGCTGAAAAAATGTTTTTTGAAAAATGACAAAGTGGAAGGTAGGTAAGGAGAGAGGGAGGGAATAAAGGAAGAAAAACTAAGGAAGGAAGCGAGGAAGAAAAGAGGGAGAGGACAAGAGAGATGGAGGAAGAGAGAGATGGGGGAAGAAAAAGAGAAAAAAGGGAAGGAAGGAAGGAGCAGAGCAGAGAGGATGGGAAAGAAGGACAGAAGAATTCATGAGCATATGCAAGGATCACAGGCAAGCATCATTCTAATTCTAGAACCATTGTCAGTTATTGGTGTTACCTCGGCCCCTGGCCCCATAAGATGTTAACCATAACCCTGCTCAGGACAAGCCTAGCATGTTATCTTTAGCTCGCAGGAAACCACAGAGAGAAAGGAGAAGATGGCTGAACAACACCAGTGAAAACTGGTTAAAGGCAATATGGCAGTCTGACTGGACCCAACATAGACTGCGCAGATCATTATACACTCCTTGTAATACATCACCATGCTACATAACACACCTTCTGGCGCCATGACAGTTTACAACTGCCATGGCAATGGCAGCATATCACCAAATAAGGAAAGAAAAGAGGTGGCACCCTATTCCCCCCAAAAGCCTGCCCAGTTCTCTGAACAATTGTGAATATTCCTCCCCTTCATTACTCTGACCCCTTATAATAGCTACTTAATCGCCCCAGGAGCTGAGAAGCTGATTTGTGAACATGTTCCACTTCTCCATTCTTTGGTCGTTGAATAAAGCTTGAGCTATTGAATACTCAGGTTCCATCTCCTTTCAAAGATGTGACACCAAACAGAGGAAGAACCCCAAGAGGAGGGGCAAGAGACCCTTCTTTGGGTCTCTCCCGGTTGGGGAGAGAGTTCAATTGGTAACAATTGGTAAGTAAGCAGAGGATTTGCAGGGGTAGGAGGAGGTAACAACCTGGAGTTCTTACCTAGGTCCTGAATCCTCCATCCAGAACTGCACCCTAATGCCCTCACCTAGCTCACATCCCTCTGCCATCTATTGGGTCCCAAGTTGCTGAAGTTACTTCTTCTGGAAGGAGAAAAGAAAGATCTTGTTTTGGAGAAAAACTGAATCCACACTAGGTCATTTGGTTTGGGAAGGAATGACCATCCTCCCAGCTCTACCTAATAGGAGGAAGGGGCTTAAGACTTTCAGCCTACCCCATCCCTCATGGCATCGTGAGTCAATGGGTCAGAGATGGTACAAACTCTAACCAAAGTCAAGACTGAGGGAGGTGTTTTCAGTTGCTTCTTTCCAAAAAGACTTTGTCTCTCGTCCTCATAGACAACGAAGTGTAAGAGAGTGAGTTCTGGAAATCTTGCAGACATTTGCTCTCCCAAAGGGAGTCTGGAGAGACAGAGGTAGGGAGCCCAAGGGTGAGAGTGACACCTTCTATGGCAGACCAGAGAGGGAATATCCTGGTCAAATGGTAGTATCATTTGAGCTGCTGGATCAAGGTTCACCTGAGGCCAACTCTACTTCAGTTATGTGGGCCAACACATTCCTTTTATTATTTAGGCCCCATTTCAGGTAGTTTTCTCTCATTTGCAGCACAAAGATCCTGACTCATACAGTCTCTCTGTTAGTCCTGGATAGAAAGCTTGCATTCTTAAACACAGGTGCCAACTTACCAAAGAGATTTCCTCCATGTTAGAACACAAACCACTGAGGCAAAGGGGAACTCTAAAAGAACACGGAATTCCAAACGACAAAACTGAAACCTCAGCCAGAAACCTGATCAGAGATGAGATGAATGGGTCCCCAGGTCTGGAGTCCACCCTCACCTGTGTAGGCCATATAGACAGGAGCTGACAAAGTTTGCATTATTTTTCCTAAGCATGGACATGTTATCACCAACTCTAACATATTATCTACTAAAGGAACGCATTGTATTTAATCAGTATCTTTTGTTTCTGGTCATCAGTGCTGTCTGTCTGAGATTAAAAACTCTTATAAAGAAGGAATTGTATCTGCTTAACCCACTTTACACAGAAGGTAACACAGAAAACATGCTGAAACCTGAGACATATTTTGTTGTGCAGCCACTGCTGATGATCTTACTCCTTCAAGCACATTCTGAGGCAAGGGTATAAAATGTAAACCCTTCCTTGGACCCCACTGACATTTTCCTGGAAGTCTTAAGTTAAAGCCAGGAACTGCTTCTTCCAAAGCTTTACTAAACAGTAATGATGTCCAAGGTCAAAATTATAAGACATCTTGGAGTTGAAGTTACTTATGCTTGTCTAAGGTCATCCACAACCTTTGGGCCACATAGGTTCCCACACACACACACACGAACTCACACAAATTACTTTCACTCAAGGAAAAACCAGAACATTTGCCTGCTCTCAACAATAGGGAACAGTAAAGAAATTATGAGACTTGGAACCAAACAATCCAGCACCAGTCTTAACTGCTTCCTTTTTGATGGGTGACCTTGGGCAAGTTACTGAACCTCTCAACATCATATTTTTACTACAAAATGTCAATGATCATGCCTGACTCAAACACTTCTGAGGGTCCGTGTGAAAATCGAAGATGACACTGTAATAGAGCTCACTGTCGATGAAAACGCATTCACTCTCTCCCTCTTTGCTGAGCAGGCAAACCTTTGGGGCACCTTCTTGATTCACCCTGTGCATCCTTCTTAAATACTATTCCTCCCTGAGCCTGATGGTAAAGTGAAATCGATGATATTTAGCAACTGTGTAAGCAATCTTCCAACAGGCCCAGCTCAACACTCCCCTATGAGGTTGGGGTTTAAAATCTATTCTAAAACTTTTTTTGTGTGAGAGTTACAAAATCCATTTCAAAATATAAAGCACATACAACAAGTACATGCTCTTTCACTCCAGAAGGATCTTCAGACCTAAAATGATTTACCATTATCTTCCTTCACTTAAAAGCACTGTCAAGCGCCAAGTTTCCCTGCGGCCTTGACAAAGCCTACGGTTCAGAGTTACACTGGGCTGCCCTATCTTCCTTCTTTTATGCCACCAAGAAATTTGACTAATGACCTTGAAATCGTAGAACTTTCAACTCTAAATGTAAGTCTTTTCCCAGACAAGATTATAGATACTATACTGACGTTCTAGTTCACCACAGAGAAGGAGGCAGTGGACAGTGATTCCCAAGGCCACTCAACTCACCTGAACCCAGCCAGGGTTTACTGACGGTCTGGTAAATGCGAGCCTCGATGCTGGGGACAAGAGTCGTTCAAAGGAGGGTGATGATTCTGGACCTCAATCATAAAGACCAAGAGAGGTGCTTTGTTTTGTTTTCAAATAAATAGGATTTGATTATTTTTATCACTTCTATCAAGGTATAATTTACATAAAGTAAAATTCACCAATTTTAAGTGTACAGTTCCATGAGTCTTGACATATAGACAAATAGATAGACAGACAGACAGTTGTGTAACTACCACCACCATCAACATATACAACATTTTTATCAGCCCATAAAGGGTTGCCTCATGCCTCTTTGCAGTAACGAATGGGATTGATTTTTAAATTGCGTAACTATTTTAAGTGACAAAAAAAGGGAGGAGGTCATTTAACCAAACAGACCCTCCAAAAACCAAATTTGAGACTATAAATAAAGGTGGGCCATGAAGTCAACGTTCCCACTAGAAAGCAGCCGCACGCCACTTAGTATAAGCTCTGCACCGGACGGCACTGAAAGCCCTGTTTAAAATGGTCTTTAATCCCGATCAGCCAGGGTGGTGGTAAGGGGCTTCTTTCAGTACTGGCCAAATCTACCAAAAATCAAAATTACTTGCCAAAGTCCAAGGAGTGCCAGCCAGTGGAAGGGCCGAGAATAGGATGCTGGACCCCTGCAACAATGACTACACCTTTCTAGAGACAGGACCAAAGAGTGGCATACAGTCCTTGCAAATGTCATGGGCAAGAGAGAGTTGATTTCTAAAAATGGTCTGTCTTTCAATTCATATGGGAGGGTGACGATGACTACATATTTTGGAACTCAGATCACTGAATGCTCACCCCAAATTGCTTTTCTGACCAATTCAGATAGCAGAAATCCAAGATGGCTCTGCACAACTGAACAAAAGATGGTTTATCCAACATCTCCAAAACTCTTGCAGCTTCTAGTCTTAAATGTTAACACTTTATTTCTCTCACATTAGCCAACTAATTCATAAATGCTGTCTATTAAATATAGGCATGAAACCACTTTCTGAACAGATACCAACTCTTAGAAACACTGAGGAGCCCGCTTGAGTCATTGTCAGCATCCTTTCCAGTAGATGAACACGAAAGCACAGAGGAAGGCAGCGCTAGGCATCCCCTAAGTGTCCCAGGAAGAATCCATTCCTCAGCCTACTTAGTAGAGCCAGGAATAAAGAATCCTGAGGTTAAGTTCAGGCTGTGGGAGTTTTTAGTTATTGACTAGGAAATAACTGCCATGTGGTTGCTTCTTTTTATCTCATCTTGATTAGGTTATAATCAATACCCACATATCATTGCTAAAAATCAGACTCACTACAAACTTATCTAAATGTAAATGAAAACCATAAGTCAGGCACAGTTCTATTACACCCAAAGAAGACTGTGCAATGATACATCATTCATCTTCTTCTCATCTTTCAGGTATACCAGCTGCAACCAGGTGATGGCACCGACAAATTTATTTTGTACAAAAGTCAACAGAAGCATGTTGGTAGTTCATAGTGGTTAACCTTCAGAATTATGTGATTAGATCTGTCGAGTTCTAGTTACTTTTTCTCCCAAATAAAAGGTATCCAAAAAGGGAAGAAATCTCATCCATTCGTTTACTAAGTGTTTATTGAGAACATATTCTGTGTCAGGCACTGGATAAAACCTTTGCCTTTGGGGGGCTCACAGTACATTGGGAAACAGACAAGTACATGTTTTCAACATCTGTGACAACTGTGAATAGCAAATTCCAAATGCTGCTTTGGGGTGGAGAGAACATGATATCAGAGGAGTACTTACTGAGAAGGTGATCCTTGACTCAAGCCTTGAAAGATAAGGAAGAACAAAGTAGGATGGGGTGAGGCAAAGGAAGAGAGCAGCATGTGCGAAGCACAGCAGTGTGAGAGGCCAGTGAATTTTGGAACTGTAAGCAGCACAAGACATCTAGAGGGCAGGGGAAAAACGTAGGCAAGAGTGAGGTGTTCATAGTCAGCAGATGATGCATGTTTTAGAATCAGGAGATAGGATCACATTCTGTGGGCTTTTGAAGCCACCAAGAGATTTTAAGCAAAGGAGGGAGGTGCATGGCTTTCTGCCTTAGAACAATTGCCCTTGAGGTGGTCCAGGATGTGGAATGAAGAAGAGGAGATCTGGAGGCAGAGAGGCCAGTTCACTGACTATTGCAATAGTCCAAGCAAAAGATTATGAGAACCTGAATGAGGAAAGTAAAAGTAGAGATGGAGAGGAAGGAATGATTCAGGAAGCATTTAAGAGAATTTTCTAACAGGACCCAGTGACTAATGGTACATTGGGAATGAGGGAGAAGTAGAAGTCTAGGATTACTCCAAGGTTTGTGATTTGAGTGATTGGTGATTCACCCAGATAATAAACACAAAAAAGTACAATTTTTAGGGAAAATCAAAAAAGTGGCTATTTAAGCATACTAAATTTGAGTTGTCTGTAACAGAGCTGTCTAGTGACAGGAATTTGGATATAGAACTCGGGGGTAAAATTTTGTCTGAAGAAAAAAGATGAAAATTTGAAGTGCCTAAAATTGACAAGAGTCTAATATCTAGAATACATAATGAACTCCTGTAAATCCATCAAAAATAAAAAGAGGAACCTTAAACAGAAAAATGGGCAAAGGACAGGAACAGGCAACTAATAAAAGGAAAGCCCCAAATCTCTTAAGCATACAAAGAGACGCTCAATAGTAACAGGAGAAATGAAACATCAATACAGCAATTGTATATTACTCTCTATCTATTGCACTGGGAAAAAAGTAGAAAGCTAAACAACATAAAGTGTTGACCTAGATTTGAAGATGCAGCAACTTGTCAGGGAAGCAGACTAAGGAAGCCATTCTAGAGCACAATCTTAACAGTATTTGGTCAAATTTGGTCAAATTAAGTATAGACATTCCCTCTGACCCAAAACTTCTGCTTGTGGATACATATCTCAAAGAAATTCTCACACAAATTCCAAGAGGCACTATGCAGCTCTATTCAGTGTGGCGGGCAGTAAGAGGCAGCCTGAGCTTTCATGGCTGAGGGAATAGAGAGGTGAAACGTCATGGATGCACACCATGGACTGCTATGCAGCAGTTAGAAGCAACATACCAGACACACACACAGAGCAACTGAGAGGATCTTAACACATAGTCTTTGGTGGAAAAAAGTAAGAAACTAAATACAATCTATTACACAGTACTAGTCACAATAATTTAAAATACCTGCAAACAAGAACCCTCATACACTGCTGGGGGGAATGCAAACTGGTGCAGCCACTAAGGAAAACAGTATGGAGATTTCTCAAAAAAATCAAAAATAGAAATACCACATGCTCCAGCCTTTCCACTTCTGGGATTTACCTAAAGAACATGAAAACACTAATTCAAAAAGATATATGCACCCCTATGTTCACTGGAGCATTATTCACAACAGCCAAGACTTGGAAGCAACCTGGTGCCCATCAATGGATGAATGGATAAAGAAGATGTGGTATATATATATACACATACATATATATATACACACACAATGGAATACTACCCAGCCATAAAAAAGATGAAATTGTGCCATTTGCAACAATATGGATGGACCTTGAGGGTATCATGCTAAGTAAAATAAATCAGAGAAAAAAATCATATGATTTCACTCATATGTGGAAGATAAAAAAAACAAACACATAGATACAGAGAACAGATTGGTGGTTACCAGAGGGGAAACATGTGGGGGGAGAGCGAGAGGGGTAAAGGAGCACATATGTATGGTGACGGATGGAAACTAGACTTTTGGTGGTGAACACAATGCAGTTGTACAGAAGCCAAAATATAATGATGAACATCTGAAATTTACATAATGTTATAAACCAATGTGACCTCAATAAAATAAAAAAATAAAATACATGCAAATAAAACAATATACACAAACCAAAGGATACCCAATAAATACATTTTTGTGGTTATCTATGGGGAAAAGGTAATCAGAGAAAAGAGAAATACATTTTTTTTTAAGAAGAAGAAATGAGCCTCCCATTGGACAAATTATGAAAGAATTGTTCAATGATGAGTGTGGTTAACTCAACTATCTATACCTGAGGTCCAAAAAAGAGGGGAGAGGATGAGACTGGAAGATAAGTGGAAATTCCCAAAAAGATTGGCCACGTGCTAGTTATACTGGCTAGTCTTGTTAGCCCCGATCTACTCTAGAGTTCCCATTTCATTCAGTGCCCATCTCTGCCCTGTTCTCTTCCTAGGAGGCTGAGCTCCACAGGTTGCCCTCTGGCTTCCAGTTGGGTTTGGTCAATTGGAGGCATCAGCAGGAGATCAGAGGGTGGGAAAAGAGATGTTGGGGTATTTGTACCTCCCTGACAAGTTCAGTTCCTGTTTGGCAGCCTGTCTTTCACAACTCCAGACCTCACCAGGCTATGGTTACCCTGATCCCTTTTTTTGACCCTTCAGTCCCAGGGGAATTAACAGCTTTCTGCTATTGTAAGTCCCGGGGTGCCTCTTCATCTCTTCTTGATTTTTTTGGTTTCCTTAATTAACTTCTCCCATACTTTATGGACCAGATTATTAATTTACTACTATTAAATTCCCTTTAGTAAACCCTTTTGGAGGGTGACATCTCTTTTCTGCCTTGACCCTGACTTAGTCAGCTATGGAGGGTTTCAGAGCAATAACTACTATGATAAACGGCTTTTTTTTTCTTTTAATATAGGCTATACTTGAACATATTTATCTGCTGAGGCAAAATAATTCCTATCATTCTATAGCAGAAGCAATATATGGGAGACTAGGTAATTACATATTAGCTCATAACACTCTCTCCCATTACTGTCGTGCATCATGACTAGTCTTGGAGACAAAACAGCACAGATCTAAAGGATGCAGCAAGCACCAAGGTCATTGCAGATCAGTAGACACTTGCATACTTGCAGGATTAACACTATCTGTATTCCAATGACCAGTTGCATATGTTGAAGATAAAGCTACAGTACATATTTCAGATTGGGAATTGGCAACAAATAGCTATAGACTTCATTCTAAAAAATAAGCATTTTCATATGGGGTGAAAGAGGCCCAGGATTATGGGCCATTTCTAATCCCAGCATCCTAGCCAGGTCCAGCTGTGTGTTTCTAATCTTTGGTCCTACCGATAACCTCCTCAGAGAGTCCTTCCCTGGCTACCTTATCTAAGCAGGATGTTCTATACCCACCAATTATTATTGCATCAAGTTCATTTCCCCTGCGCATGTGTTACAATTTGTATTTATATATATATATTATATATATATATATATATTTTTTTTTTTTCCCCTAAAGATTGGCACCTGGGCTAACAACTGCTGCCAATCTTTTTTTTTTCTGCTTTATCTCCCCAAACCCACCCCCGTACACAGTTGTATATCTTAGTTGCAGGTTCTTCTAGTTGTGGGATGTGGGACCCGAACCCTGGGCCGCTGCAGCGGAGCGTGCGAACTTAACCACTCAGCCACAGAGGCGGACCCCGTATTTATATATTTTTTTCTTTACTTGTTATTGCTTGTCTTCTCCACTAGACTGCAAGTTCCACCAGGACAAGGGACAGTGGTGTAGGACCTAGAAGTCCCTTAATAAAGACTTCTTGTGTGAATAAATGGTGAGGCACAAGGGTGGCACAAAGAACAAATAAAATAGAGGATAGAAGAGCATTAATTCTCTTCACCTCCCTATTTGGGAGTGGTGGACCTTATATGGCCTCCCTTGTAGTCAAAACGATTTTCAGATCTGGCTCCCTTGCCCTGCATTCAAGGATGCTGGTCTCATTTGAGGCTGTAAATATCTCTAATGAGGAGGGCTCAAGTCTTTGTGTGCTTGCCTTGTTTTGCACAGCATGCAGCACAGCCCCAAGCACAGATGGACACTTCATAAATATTATTGAAGGAAGATGACACAAAGGATTATTTAATAGCTTCGCATGGGGTGGAGACAGACTTCAGGCCACAAAGATACTTTGAATGTGCTTTACTTCTCAAATCATTTGAACCAAAATGATTTCAGCAACACAGACTCATCTGTAACCACAAATCACACACATTCAGAATGATAAAGCCCAAAAGAAGGCCATTTTCAAGGCTGAAACTGTATTATTCTGGGGTAAATGGAATCCTTGTTTTAGTGACATTGTAAGGGTAGAAATTAAAGACGCTGAAAGTCTTCCCTCAGGGGACAACAATTATCTGTGAATAATGAAAGTTTGTCTGAATAATTCATCAGTTTCAAGGGTGCAGGCCTCCCTTATTCTGGAATCCCAGGAGCTTAGGCAAGTGCACCATTTAATGTGTCTCAGCTACTCAATTGTCATTCTTCCGGGACCAGGCATTTATAGACACATTCTTATGATTTTATTAATTAAAAAAAATAATAACCTGTGTGGGAACCCACTGGCAAGATAAATTTTGAAGCCTCATTTATTTTACCCAAGAAGAAAGAAGCTTATAAAGTGTCCATCATGAGAAGCCACCTGGGAGCTACACAACAGATCAAGTACCCAAAACAAGTCACGTCAGAGCCCCACAGAATTCTGAATCCCGACCAGCAAGCATGAATAATCCTTTTAAATGATCACTTACATATCAGAACAGGTCCTTTGTGAAATTTCTAAGCAAGGCCTCTGGTTTCTGACTGAAACAGAGACTTATTCGGAAGGGAGGATAAAACGAAATCAAGAACTACTGGGAAATCTCCACGAGAAAAGAGGACAAATAGTTTTTGTTGTCAGAATGAAAGCAGCCTCTCCTGGCCAGGGTTTGGAAAGTTGCCGACTACCCCATGGGAGAGATGGGCAATATTCTCAACTGGTTTCTCAGGGACCATCCTGATCAGGTTGCATTTACTGAGCAGACGCAATGGTAAACTAAATCAGAAGACCTAGTTTCACTTTCTTCTTAGCTGTGCAACCTTGTGCAAGTCACTTAACCTCTCTAATAATTGGTTCAACATCTTTAATATGTTGAGAGTAATGCCCACCCAATTACCTCACTAAATTATTGCAAAGATCAAATGTATGAAAGTTCTTTCTAAATTGTAAGATTCTAAGTGGAAGGTGTTATTATTAAATACTCTTCCACAATATTAAATAACCTCCAGGACACTGGGGATCCTATATGACCGTGGGCTCTCAATTTCTAGTGATGGTTCCATTTTTGCCTTGTTCTCTACAGTTTCAGTGAATTTTTTTATTTTTTTTGGAAAGGAAGGCGATAAGCAAAGGCAAATGGAAAAAAAAACATGGAATCATATCTGTTTGTATGTATGCACCTTCTCTTTGGTGCTGCTAGGCAAGAATTTTAAGCTGAGGTTGGTTCATCCTTGTGGACTTGATATCAATATCACCTGAGGGAGAGAAGTAAAGGGGGGGGGCATCCGAAGGTATGTGATTTCCTCCCCTTCGGTGGAACAATACAAAGTCACTTACACAAATCAGTTACATCTTTAATTACTAGCAGCAAAGAACTGGAAAATTAAATTTATAAAACTATTCCATTTACAACAGCATCAAAATATATAAAATACTCAGGGATATATAAAATACTCAGCAAAAATTGTGTAAGAACTCTACACTAAACTACAAAGCATACTTAAGAGAAATTAAAATACAAAGTAGGTAAGAGAAATTTTAAAAAACTAAATAAATTGAGAGATATACCACATTCATGGTCTGGAAATCTCAATATTATTAAAATGCAATTCTTTCCAAATTGCTCTATGGGTTCAACACAATCCCAATTAAAATTCCAGTAGGCTTTGGTAGAAATTGACACGTTGATTCTAAAGTGTACATAGATATGCAAACAACCTAGGACAAAGAATTTTTTTATTTGGCAAAGAAGAAAAGAGAGTTGGGGGAGTCACCCGATTTCAATATTTACTTTGAAACTTCAGTAATCAAGACAATGTAGTACGGCATAAGGATAGACAAATAGATCATTGGAACAGAATAGAGAATCCTGACATAGACCAACATATAAATGGGCAACTGGTTTTTAACAAAGGCACTAAGGGGAAAGTAAATTTTTTTCAATAAATTGGGTTAGAACAACTGGATATGGGGAAAAAGTTAACCTAGACCCTTGCCTTACACAACAAACAAAATTAATTCAAAATCATCATAGACTTAAATGTAAAAATTAAAACTACAACAATTCTAGAAGAAAATACAGGAAAAACATCTTTCTGACTTTGCGGTGAGCAAAGATTTCTTACAGAGGACAAAAAGTATATACTGACCATACAAGAAAAAAATAATAAATTGGACTTCATCAAAATTTAAAACTTAGGCTGATCAAAAGACACCATTAAGAATATGAAAAGGCAAGCAACAGGCAGGGAGAAAATATTTGTAACATATATATATCTGACAAAAGACTTATTACCCAGAATATATAAAGAACTTCTATAATGAAATAAAAAAGGCAATCGAATTTTTTGATTGAGCAAATACATTTTAAAGAGGTACATTAAAAAGTGACACCAATGGACAAAAAGAATGCGAAAATGAGCTCAATATCATTACTTATCAGGACGATGCAAATCTAAGCCAAAACGAAATAATATTTTGCACTCACTAGAATGGCTAAAATAAAAAAGAGTGACAACACCAAACCCTGACAAGGATACAAAGCAACTAGAACTCTCACATATTGCAAATAAGAGTGTAAAATGGAAAGCAGTTTGAAAGTTTTTTGTAAAATTAAACATACATCTACCCTACAATCAGCATTCTACTCCTAGATAATTTACCCGGGAGAAATAAAGATGGGCCCACAAAAAGACCTGTATAAGAACACTCATAGCAACACGATTCATAATAGCTAAGAACTGAAAACAACCCAACCCAAATGTCCACCAATGGGAAATTGGAAAATAAATTGTGATGTATTCATACATTGGCATATTACTAACAACAAAAGGGAATGAACTAGTGACACAGGCAGTGGATGTGGGTGAATCAAAAAATATACCTTAAGTGAAAAAACCAGTAGCAAACAAGTACATAGTATATAATTCTATTAATCTAAATATAGCAATAGAAATTACGACAATCATTGCCTCTGGGGAATTGGAAGGAGGCACAGCGGAACTTTTTGGGGTGATGAGAATGTTCTATATCTTAATCTGGGTGGTTGTTACACAGACCTATACATTTTCTAAAACTCATTGAATTGTGCCCTTAAAATTATTCATTTCACTGTGTATAGATTTAACCTCATGAATGACTTAATGAATGAACAACACCATGAGAAAATAACCACACAAATCCAGAAGGTGAGATTCTGCAGGACAACTGGTCAGGTCTCTTCAAAAGTCATTGTCAGTAAGTAAAAAAGGAAAGGATTGTGCTAGATTATAAAAAACTTGAGGGACTCAACCACCAGATACGACATACAGTCTTGGATGGGATGCTGCTTTGGGCAAACCATTCATTAAAGACATTTTGGGGATACTTCAGGGAAATTTGAATATAATCTTAGTTTCAGATGACATAAAAATGTATTAATACAAAGTTGGAGATTGTTGATGGAAAAGAAAAAGCAAGTTATACAGCAATATGTATTTTCAGATTTCTTTTTGGTATTATAAAAAGGCAAATATATTATATATTATACATATTACATATATTATATTATGTATATCACATATGATTTATAATTCATGTGTATATTACATATGTATAGAATGAGATCCAATAGGGAACATAAATTTATCTATTAACACAGGTAACTGAAGGAGAGGGATAGAATGTTTACATTTTCTTATTTTTGTGTTTTTTCTAACTTTCCACCATGCACAAATGCTGCCTCCATAAAAATATATGTTGCTTGAAAATATTAGACTCTGAAATTCACTGTTATAAGACAAGGCGAAAGACAGTTGGGAGGATAGGGCAAGGAGAAAGAAATTGAATACTGTTTGATCTGCTAAGTGAACCTCCTGTTGGGCACTGTCCACACATAGCTCATTTCATCCTCACAACAAACCTATAATGTATCATCCTTGTGTTCCCAGAGCTAATGAGGATATAAGCTGGCATTTTAACATAATATTATCTGACCTCAAAACCCATGTTCTTCCCACCTCACCTACATATTTAGTAAGTTTTATTACCAAACATGGATGAATTATTTACTTTGCAACAGGCACTCCATTAAATGTTTTACATCAATCATTTCATTCCTACCTCCTGTCAATCCATGTAAGGATGATACTATTATTATCCTCACTCTAAAGATAAGAAACTGAGGCACAAAGATCAGACAAGTATCCCAAGTTCCCACAGCTAAGTGGCAGAAACAAGAATCACGTTCAGGCCACCTGGTTATTCACGCTCCTACCCAGGACACTACAGTATGTCTCTAAGTTTCCATGGTTTCAACGAGCTCCCAATGGAGAAGGAAAGAATGAGCGACAGCTAGCACCAAAGAGGACGTGCATATCAGAGGCCACCATGAAGCTTTTCACAGTAACATCCTTGCTTACCTGTCCAGGGCCGTGCTGGTGGGCATACTCCTCCCAAACCCTCGGACCCCCATCTGACGGAAATATGGAATGCAAGGGAGGTTGGCGGCAATGATGGCCAGGGAGTCGGAAGGACTCACAAAGAAGCCATTTTGGCCTAGGATCATATAACGGTCCTGTGGGAAAGAATGTGTGAAAATGATCAGACAGAGGCACCTGCAGCTAGCGGCCCATTCCCAAAGTCATCACAAGCCACTTTACTGTCATTCTGGATTTAAACAACCTAAAACAACTTGAATGTGGCCAAAGAAAGCATGGGAAACCTTTTAAATGCCTGAATATTGTAAATCTCAGGATCTTGATGCAACTAGGAACGCGTCCCACTTGTTGAAATGTGGATGACTACCTCAGGCTACAGTGGCCTCCGTATTCTGAACTCACACTTTCCCCCCAACATAATGGAGAACAGGAGTTATTGCTGAAATAGCTAGTTCCTTAATGTGGTACTTTCAACAAAACCGCTATAAATAAAGATTTATTGCATGAATAATTTTTTTAAAGAAATAACCTCTTTATAACATAATGCTCACCTGGAACTAGGGAAAGTAACGGTTATTTAATTGCAATATTTAGCCATTAAACAGAAGAGCAGATGCAGAGCCAGTTAGGGTTCGTATGCCCCATACACGTCAGCCCAAGATGTGTTCGTTAATTCTCTGGTTTCCAATGCTTGCCTCATTATGTGGTAAAAGGGTCCGCAGGCAGAAAACTTTCCTACTTACCCCGTCAGCATCAAATGCAGCTCCAAACCCATATTCCCCTCCTTTCATAGCTTCCAGAAGGGTTGTTGCATATGTCAGGTTTGGGTCAGGATGCTGCCCTCCAAAATCTTCCAGGGGAACACAGTTTATTGCAGAGTTGGCTGGGGCCCCCAGCTCATCACACAGGACTTTTCTCACATAGGGTCCCATAACTAAAAAAAGATACACAGCAATGTAAAATCTTTGCAGAACCCGCCAAGGGTGTTTTGTTCTGGTTAGAACAAGGAAGACCATTTACTAGCACAGGAAAAAAAAAAAAAAGATAAAGTCTACAAGCTTTTTCAAGACACAACACAGAATAATATTTACTTCAAGTACTATTCTTTGGGCGTCTACCATGTGCCAGTTACACTGTAGGCGTATGGAAGATGCATTCAATAATTCAGTAGCATGAAACTTTTCTCCAAAACTTTTCTAAAATGTTGCCAGAAAGAAATCAACTACTTAATAATGATTCATTGTATTAAAAGCTTTAGCTAAACATATGCAAAAGCACTAAAGGGCTCCAGCAATGTTCTTTGTCTCTGCAATCATTTTAACTTTGCCAAGTGTATAATTAAACACTCTAAACCAGTGAGGCATATAAAACTAAGCACACTTTACAAAATAAATGCTAAGGAATAGTGCTTTCCAGTTCAACACACGTATATGGAGTGCCTAACATGGAATACATACGTTAGGAATGGAGGGGATCATTCTCAAGGGACCCAGAGCACAGAGCTCCTGCATTACTGGGCTCTTAGGCTAGTCCCGGGATGAGTCAAATCTACAGGAGAGTGACTGCAATGGGAAGACTAGTGCCATTCAATGTATAGTTATGAAATAATTAGATCCAGTGGCTTAAGAGAAGGAATGACCACAGATAAGGCCTCGGGAAAGAGGCAGCATTTCTAGGGGGACATGAAGAAAGAATATACATTTGACAAGTGTGCAGAGTGGGGATGCCATCCAAACGGAAAGAACATTATGAACAAGGGAACAGAACCGAGGTGGAACATACAGCACATTTGGGAAGCGGCATGTAATCCTGTAAGCTGAAATATATGTAAAGTATAGCTTTCTATTTATTTTCCACTAATACAACACAGACCTCAAACAGTGAACACCTCTTGATTTTGCCTGCCGAGCACCCATTTCTCCTTCCTCTAGTAGCAGCATTGTGGGTTTTCTTTGGAGAAACAATCCTTTTCCCATCTCAGTTCATGTGATCTGGACATGGCTAAATTCCGCTTCCCCCAAGGCTGGGGAGGTGACCTGGGTCTGCCCAATCAGTGTCCTCCATCCCCAGCCAGAGTGATGGGTTCAGAGATGGACACATGATACAAGCCAGGCCATGAGGCTCAACCCAGAAATATTGCTAAAACTATTCGAAAAGAGAAACTGTCTTCCTTCTAAGCCAGAGATAATACTAAAGGAAGAATATGAAAGATCCCTTTCTGGAGAATATGACCAGCCCAACAGGAAGGAACGAAAGAGTAAAATCCATGAAGGATAAGCTCCACACATGGGCTTAGAACTCCCCCCAAATTTTTTTAGTGCCTCACTCTTAAACATGCCAGACAGTCAAGCATCACCAAACTTCTAAGAAATCCATTTAACGTGAGACCAAAATAAAGAGTATAGAACAACCTGGAGAAAATAGGAACTATACAGGGAGAAGAAAACTTTTAAAGTACATATCAGGAGTATCCTAATAGAGATCAAGAAGATATGATAGAATAGCTAACACTGAAAAGACAGACAATACCAAGTGCTGGTGAGAACATGGAGAAACTGGAGCCTTCATACATTCCTGGTGGTGCAAATGGTACAGACACTTTGGAAAACACTTGGCAATTTCTTATAAAGTTAAACATACACTTATCATATGATCCAACAATCTCACTCCTAGGTATTTACGTAAGACAAATGAAATCATATATCCCCATAAAGACTTGTTCACAAATGTTTATATCAGCTTTGTTTGTAGTAGCCCAAACCTAGAAATAACGTTGATTATATCAACTGGTGAATGGAAAACAAACTGTGGTACATCCATACAATGGAATACTACTCAGCGATAGCAAGGAATAGAACTACTGATACAGACAGCTCCATGAATGAATCTATGAAACTTCGTGCTGAGTTAAAGAAGCCTGAAGCAGAAGCCTGCTTCCACTTATATGGCTTTCTGGAAAAGGAAAAACTACGGCAGCAGGAAGAAGATGAGTGATTGCCAGGGGTGAGGAATAGAGGAATGTTTGACTACAAAGGACCACAAGGAAAGTGAGGGAAACATTTTATATCTTGATTATCATAGTGGTTACATAACTGTATGTGTTTGCCAAATCTCATCAAATTGTATACCTATGAGGTGTCAATCTTACTGTATACAAATTATACCTCAGTAAACCTGACACTAAAAACAAAGATATGGCATTTATGAAACATAAATAGGAAACTATTTTGTAAAAGAGATTATTTGGAAAAAAAGTTTTGGGAAATTAAAAATAAGATAGTGAAACTGAAAATCTTAAAGGAAGGACTTGAAGATAAAATTGAAAAAAATCTCCCAGAATGTAGCACAAAATAAAGGGAAGAAAAATGGTTGGTGGCAGGGAAAAATTAGATAATTAAAAGGTCAATCCAGTAGGGCCAATATCTAAACAACAGCCATTCTGGAAAGAAAGGAAAGAGAAAATAACAGAGGAAATCATCCAAGAAGTAATTCAAGAAAATTTCCCAGAATTAAAGGACACAAGTTTCTAAATTAAAACACTCCTCTAAGTGCCCAGCACAATAGAGGAAAATAGTCCCATGCTAAGATTAATCATTATGAGATGTAGGAGCACTGAAGATAGGTCAAAGTCTGTAAAAGCCTCCAGAGGATAAAAAGGATAGATTTCATACGACAGATCAAAAATCAGAACAGCATCAGACTTCTTAAGTTCAATACGAATGGCTGTAAAGCAACGGATCAATGCCCTCAAACTTTTGAAGGAAAATAACATCCAACCTAGCTTTCTATATCCAGACAAGTATCAATTAAGAGTAAGCATAGAAAAAAGACATTTTCAGATATGCAATGACTCAAAACATTTACCTCCCATGAATTTTCTCTCACAGAATTCTGTGAGAATGAGTTCTACAAAACATAGGAGCAAATCAAAAAAATGTAGGACAAATACTCCAGAAGTAGGAGAGTCAACATGAGACAGGGATAAAGGGAGTTCCTAGAATGATGATAAGGGGATATTGCAGGATGACAGCAGGCTCAGAGAGCAACCAGCACAGAGCAGAGGTCTCTGGGAAAAGGAAGTGAGAGAAGGTGTAGACGCTGGGAGAATATGGGAGTCATAGTGGTAAATACACTTAACAAACACTAAACAATGAGAAAACAAGACAATTACTAATCCCAAGGAAATAAAAAAATGCAATAAAAAAATGTAATGACAGTGTTGTGCATGGCTCAGCAGTGTTAGGATACTGTAGCCACTGGATAGTGATTTCACCAAAACGACGATATAATTAGTTTAAGTGTGCTTGGATTTAGTGAGTGGAGAGGGTGAAAAAGAGCTACAACCTCATCTTCTAAAGTATGAAGTCAGTAAAGCCCCAAACTGAAAAATCAGCAAGGAGCAGCATATTCGTGGTATTCAGTAACAGGGAGAGACATACTTAAAAAAAAACAAAAGCTAAAAGTTTAAAAGAAAGAAAGCTTTCTCTGGAAAGTAGGTAATTGGGGGAAGGAGTTGGGGCAGAATTTTTTCATAATAAACTTTGAACTCTTTGTTTAAATTAGGTGCATGTACCACAATCAAATGTTTTTTTAATGACTACGGTTTTAATATATCCACTCCACACTCTTCCCAGGCATCGCCTCAAAGACATTTGTTCCACTTTTGTTTTCATTTGCATCAAAAGAGAGAAAGCAGAGCCCTGAAGTTTTCCCGAGCATTCTAAATATCTGAACATAAACATAGTGTCAATATCTACAAATCCAACGTTCCTCATAATCCCTGAAACCCAACAAGTGTAGAGGTCTCCTTAACATTTCCTCCCTGTCAATGGTAGAAGACCACGACCTTACCTCCGTGCATCGCATCTACGCGGATCTTCAGTTGACCCGGCCCAGTCAGTAAACTCTTAATGGCATTAAAGTCAAAGATGGTTCGAAGGAGGTTGAGATAGATATCCACCGGGTCCACTATCTCCACTAAAGATAGGAAAACAAAGGGAAACATCAGTGACCAGATCCATGAAGGACACTTGGAAGCATAACAAGGAATCACGACTCAGCATGAAATTCTGATCACAATCCCAACATAATCCCACAAACTATGTGGGAAGCAAAGCATCCATTTGTAGACAAAAATCACAAATTGAAGCACAATCAAGATGTTACAACCTTTTAAGGTGATCAACAGGTATAAATAATATCAAGTTATAAATTCTTCTTTACAAGTGAAAAATCAACCACAAGAATAAAGTAGTTAAGATAAAACTGTGTCTGTTATCCCTACTCCCACCTCCTCTCCTCCACCTCCCTCCTCCAAAATGCACACACCTCAATGCTAAGAGGCATCTTGGCACATCTAGGTACCCCTCCTGTGGGGGTTGGCCAAAGAATGACTCAGCTGGTGTTAAACAAATCAAGGAGTGACCTCAGCACTGACCCCTATTTTCCAAATGCCATTGTGCCAACTAGATCCAGATTCAGAAGTGGTGATGAAGGATATACTTCTGACTTTGTGTGAAGTCTCTTGCATGCCAAATCTACTGAAAATTTCAGGGCAAACGCCAGATATTTAGAAACCCTCATACAACACAAAGGTTCTCCAATATCCTGCACCACCCAGTGCCCAGGAATCCAAAGCAAGTCTCTTCCATTTATCTGACAGATACATAAAACCCAGAGTACGTTACATTTTTCTAATGTGGCAGTTAGTACATAATTAATACTCAGAATGTACTTTACCTAGAAGTAGTAAATATTTGACTCTTTAGACACTAAAATTTGTCCACCAGCCCTGCTTTTTAAATTTGCAGTTAAATTTTGAAAATTGTGTATACTTTTTTTCAAATTTTTCAAATACATACTACTTTGGAATCCTGAAACTCTTAAGCTGCACTAAAGTTATTACCAAACCACTTTTTAATAATTTTCAGTAAGTCCAGTTGAAATATGGATGAGATTTTCATATGTAATGTGAAACTACCCCTTCATCTGGTCAAATACACATCTAAAAATATTTTTCCTTGCACTTAAATCAACGTGGTACTTGTGTCCTTTCAAATATAACATAATTACTTTTAAGGGACACAGATAGTTTTTAATCATCTTTTGACATGAGGAGGATATTAATCTATAAAATAAAGTAATTAAAATTAATCTATATGAACTATACACCTAAAAATGGTTAAAATGGCAAACTCTGTGTTATGTATATTTTACCACAATAAAAAAATTAACATAGAAAATAAAAGGTTATGTCCTGAATATGTTAGAAGTCAGAAGTTTATACTCTACAGTATAGGATAACATTTTTGGTAGTTTCACGCTGGTTCTTTAATTCTTGAATCACTTGCCTAAATACATTTGGTATTTATAGCAGGTGGCACAATACCAAACAGAAATGTAAAAAGCAAGTAGAATTCCGTGAAATTTGAAAGTTCACATCACATGGTTCACGCTCTTGACCCTTTAAATAAAAGGCCAAGGACTGACTTGTTCCCAATTAAGTGAAGCCTTGCTCAACATTTAAAAAAGCAAGAACACAGATCTAAATTATCCCAAACAATTATCTCCAAATTCCTCTTGGAGCCAGGGAATCTCTCTACCCACCTCCTGGTATCTGAAGTATTTTAGAAAACTCATCAAACTAGCAATGTGGCTGCAGCAATGGGCCTGAATCTGAGCTCACCAAAGATCCGGGTCTCTTGGACAACTAATGAAATTGTGAAGACATCAAAAATAAATAAATAAATATAACTTCTTCCTATGATAAAGCCTGATTTTTCTCAGTCATCTTATTTTCCAGTCCTTCCAAATGTATGTAATCAAGCATGTTTAAATATTTTGTTTAATATAATATATCCCTTGCTTTTAGTTGTCTCATTATGTAGGGGTGTGTGTGTGTGTGTCTGTGTGTGCACATGCTCCCAACTAGCTTAATAAAAGCAGGCACCATTGCTTCCAGTATCACATGGCTTTCAATTAATTTCTGCTGACTAGCTAGGCAAACAATTGATTCAAAATCTTTCAAGAAAAATGTGGCAGAGTTGGCCCAACACTGTGACTCCAGAATAGTGCATTTCAAGCTCTTCTCTGACCCTAAAATACCATGTGGCCATGAGCCACGTATTTCATCTTTTTAGCTAAGTTAAATTACATGTAAAATTTAGGATACCATCTTAACACTAACTGCATTTCAGCTTATAGGGGCATTAAAAGAGCAAAAAAATGCTAGTTTTATTGCTACTTGCATGCCTTCTAGGAAAAGGCAATGGGATAAAATAGAAGGGGGAGAAATGATATGCATCTACATGGTATTAATTTTGTCATGTGGTTCAATATTAATATATAAAATGAAAGGCTATAATCTGAGTACTTTAGAAGTTTTATTCACTCTACAATGTAGAATAATATTTTTGGCAATTTCATTCTGGTTCTTTAATTCTTGACCCACTTGCCTAAATTCAGTTGGTACTTACTGAATTCCTTTGTAAAATCTCCTAACATGGTGCTTGACATGGAGCAGATAATCAATAACTGTGCATTGAATCAGGCTGAAATGTCTGGTTCCAGCTTGGAAAAGAAACGCCTACGTTCCATGGGAAATTTCAATAACTACCTTATTTGGTCTCTGCTTAATTATCCAAGATATTCTAGCACCTTCACCTTATTCGCTTGAAAAAACAAAGGCATATTTTGGCAATTCACAGCCGATTCTTGGGACACTGTCGAAGAGTCAGCCATGAAACTTTTCCTACGTCGAAAATTATAGAGCATTTGGAAAGTGGTTTTTGAAAGGTGCCAGTTCTGAATATCTTGGCTGCTCTCCTTTCCCTCTGCACCACGTTCAGATTGCATCTATTTATCAAGTGTCACTCCCGAGACTGCTAATTCAATTGCTTTCATGTGTGCTCTCCCCTGCAGAAACCAGTCAGCCCCATCCACTGAGTTATTCTGACTTCTTCAGAATATGACCTCTCTATTACCTCTAAATGGTTTGAATTTGTTCTCCAGGTCAAATTCTTGTCTTCCTAGTCGAGAGAGGTCAATTCGAAGATCAGGGCATATGGCATATTCCTCAATTGTTTTGCTGATCTGATAGATTTTGTCTGAGACGACATCTGGCGCAGGACCTAAAATTTGAAAATAATGCATCACCAAAAGTAAATTTTTTAAAAAGTGTCCAGAACTTCAATCAGAGAGAAATGTTAGCTCCTCCTCCACAAAGCAGGAGAAAGATTCATTTGTTCTGCAAACAATGGACAACGTTCACAGGTCAATTAGCCTTGATATTTCTCAGGCTGTATTCTCGCGCTATGGAGGAAATTTGGTCAGCCTCACCTGTTCTATGTAGGCTAATAACCTACATCTTTGTTTGTTTTAATCCACTTCTAAGCAATGATACATCTTCCCTAAAAATAGTATCACACCTGCCAGGGAGACCCGCTTATGTAATCAGCTTTATTCAGGATATGAGGCACAAACAGGATATGCATTTGACAGAAGTGAGGTATTCCAGATTCAAACCGTGGGCTTCCCAATGCACCCAGAGAAAGAAAATAGGATTTCCACTCCCACATGCTGCCTAGTTGATGCGTGAGCTTACCAGGGTAAATTATTTTCCCCAACTCACACTCTCTAGTGACTCCCAAGTTTAGTTTGTTTGTTTGGGGTTTTTTTGCTTTTTCACAGAAACTATGATTATTTAGATTTTTTTTTCACTTATTAGGGGTTTTTTTATTGAGGTCATAATAGTTTATAACATTATGAAATTTCAGTTGTACATTATTGTGAGTCGCCATATATGTGTGCCCGTTTACTCCTATGCCCACCCTCAACCGCCTTCCCCTCTGGTACCCACTAGTCTGACCTCTTTGTCCATGTGTTTGTTTATCTTCCACATGTGGGTGAAATCATACAGTGTTTGTCTCTGTCTGGCTGGCGTATTTTGCTTCGCATCATACCACAGTGCCACAAGTTTCATCCATGTTGTTGCAAATGGGACGATTTTGTCTTTTTTTATGGCTCAGTAGCATTCCGTTGTATATATATACCACATCTTCTTTACCAATTCATCAGTCGATGGGTACTTAGTGACTCCCAAGTCTTTTAAATGATGTTTAACTAAAAATATCTGATGCATTTCCTCAGAAGGTCAAGCTAACAACTAAGCTATGACAGATTTTAAATGAATTGAACATGAAATCAATAGTTGTCCTTTAGTTAGTCTTTTCTTTTTAATTTTTACATCTTAATGCAAGCCATTTTAGATTTATTGCAACCAGATTGGGAATGAAATAAATATATAGATTGAAAGATCTAAAATATAAATCATAGACGTATAGATAGGTACATCGATAGCTTTGAGTATTAATTTCACTTGTCAACTATATTATAATTTTCAACTGAACAGAAATTATTCCTTGATTTCTTTTCATCAAGAGCTGCAATCCTTCAAGCTGCACTGTCCAATACAATAGCCACCAGCCACACGTGGCTATTGAGCACTTGAAATGTGGCTAGTCAAACTGAGATGTGCCAGAGCCAGCCCTGTGGCATAGTGGTTAAGTTTGGCATGCTGTGCTTTGGCTGCCTGGGTTCACAGGTTCAGATCCTGGGCATGGACCTATACCACTCGTCAGCCATGCTGTGGCAGTGACCCACATATAAAATGGAGGAAAACTGGCCCAGATGTTAGCTCAGGGCTAATCTTCCTCAGGAAAAACATTTAAAAATTGAGATGTGCCGTAATTGTAAACTATGTACCAAATTTTGAAGCATTTGTAGACAAATATGGATTGCATTAATAATTTTTATAGTAACATGTTGAAATGATAATATTTTGGATATATTAGGTTAAATAAAATATATTATTCATTTCACTTGTTTCTTTTTACTTTATGGGGCTACTAGAAAATTTTAAATTACATGTGTGACTCATAATATTTTTCTGTTTGACAGTGCTGCCTTCAAGCATAGCACTGTTATTGCCTCCCAAAAAACACTCATTGAACATACAAATAGGAATAGTGCTCATCAAATTGCATACATTAAGTATGTACAGGTTTTTAATATATTCACTATACCTCAATAAAGCTGTTAAAAAAAATCAGGAACAGCAATAGCCCCATTCCAGGGCCGGGGGAAGAAAAGAGCCTAGTAGATTTTATCCACATTTTTTTGTCATATAGGAAAAGTGAAGACCATGAAGAAATAAACACAGCCCTTCTAACTTCACTTCTTAGCATTTTTTTACCCTTTTGCAAAATTTAAAAAGTAAACAGTCTTGTTTAGTTTTTGCATTTTTTACCCTTGCCAAATTAAAGAACGCATGAATAGCCCTCCACCCCCCAGCTGCCACGCTATATTCTATGGCTGCATCCATCACTTTTAAAAAGAAGTCTCTGAGTTTTCATGCCGAAGCACACTGGTTTCCAAATGTAAAACAAGTTCTGGCATGCTAGATAATTTTCTGTGAAGCCACACAACCACCCATGTTGATAACCTCAGAGTTCACCAACAGTCTCGGCATTCCATGACAACTTCCAAGTGACTTGACATCTTCCGCTCCAATGACTTTCCTCTTCATTTTAGTCAATGCCCGGTACAGTCATACCTTATGTGTGTATTATTGTCTCTCAAAATCCTTCTTTCAAAAATATCAAATTTGAGTGTCCTTAGTCCACAAATTCATTATCTTCCATCTACCCTGCTCTGTACCTCTACTGAACCTGCTCCTCATGCCTATACTGATGCCCGTCATCCCTTGATTAATCCTGGCCATCAGGCCATTCTAGTTTCATTGTTCTCTTATTCCAGGCAAGACCCTCTGGTCCACCGTTTGAGCTATGCCTTTGTTACCATAATAACACAAGCTAACATTTATTGAAACTCACATTTACCACATTTCATACTTTATATGGAATTTAGCCTTCACAAAAAGCAAATGAAGTAAGAATTATTATTATCCTCATTTTCCAAACAGGGAAACTGAAATTACAAGAGGTGACTTTAATCAAGGTCACAGCCCTGGCAATCAACAGCGGCTCATTTGAATCCTAGTAGTCTGATGTCAGTCAGGCACTCTTAACAACTACCAGCCCTCTTGATGCTCTGCAATGATCACACTGCCATTCCCCAACCCTGGGACATCGCCACCATCTGCTCCCATTGCTGCCATTCCCAGACGCCCATGCTTTGCTGAAGGCAGTCGTGAAATCATGCAAACTGGTTCCCTCTGAGAATGAGGCTGCTTAGCTCCACCCCGTCCTCAGAACTTCTCAGGAATCCTCAACAAATTTCCCAGAGTACCTTTACAAAACATTTCCACTTATCCCAAGTTCCTTCTCTATTCTTACCCCATTGTCTTAGCAGGAAATCTTCTTACTTTTTCTTGAACAGATATAGGCAACTATTTCCTAAAACTTCCACTCTGCACCCCGCAAAGTTGCTTCTTTCTCCATCTTTGCCTTCTTACTCAGGAGTCCTGCCTCTTTCTTGGAATCTGGGTTTTAATTAGCTTACTAATTCTGGGACACTGGTCAAGTTTTTTAAACCGTTTTCTTTCTCAGTGACTCCATCAGGTTGGTATGAGGATTAAATGAGATAATGTATGTAAAGTTCTGAGTATGGTGCCTGGCACATTGTAAGTCTTCAAAGAAAAATCAGTATTTTTATTATGATTCCATTTCTCCTCTAGCATCTTCCCTTCTGCTTAAAAACATGATCAGAATGGTCCTGTCCCCTAAATATATTTTAAAAGCAACAGAACTCCAGATGTGTCCCATTTCCCTGGGTGTGCTTACTAATTCTATAGACACTTAGCCTTTTCACTTATTCCATAAGATGTATCTGTAAGACACACAGTCAGAAGAGACGGATGCCTCTTCTGGAAAAGAAGTCATGGTAAAACATTCTACTTTTATTAGGAAGAAACCAACTGAATTTCTCTATGCCATCAGGAATATCAGTTTCATTAATGACTCCAAGACATGCAAACACAAAGAATTAAATGCAAGAAGAAGGGCTTTCAACATAGTTACAGGCTAAATGATAAGTTCAACCCCCTTCCCCTACTCAAGGTACAACAGGATAGGTCTCATAACCTCCTGTAATTTAGTCTACAAAACGAGTATTTCAATAGTATCTTCTCCCTTTATGCCTCACAGGATATCATAGAGATGACTGAGATGCTCTTGCAAGCTATGAAGTCAGACATTAATTTCAAAGGCTTACTTGAAATCCGTTGTTTAGTTCAGCAACATATATTACATTGCTCTAAAAATTGCCATTTTCTGAGCCTATTCAATTTCCTGTGTTATCAGTGTTTGGAATATCTGCACGTGGCATTTTTTCCCCTGAAATGTCCAGTAGCTGCTGCAAGACTAGATGTAGGTCCTAGGTGTGCTCTTTAGCAAAGCACAGCTTCTCCAAGTGTGCCTTCAAAGACAAGGGACTTCACACAGGGTTGTTTTTTTAATCCTTGACATGAATTAACTTCCCTGTTTGGATAATGTCCAAAATGGCTGCAAGGAGGGGGAGATAAAGCCAGTTCCCTTCAGGAAATGCTGTGTTGCCTGGAGCCGGGAATAATTTATAACGGTAACTGTTATTGGTTAAAATTCAGCTACCTCTCACACACACACGAGACTCAGTGTTCTAGATTAAAAGAGGTTTAAGAGACTTACCAACCAAATGCAATGCATGGTTCTGGGATGAATCCCGGTTTGAACAAACCAGCTACAAATAACATTTTGAGGACAATTGGAAAAATGTGAATACAGATTAGGTTTTAGATAATATTAGAGAATCAGGGTTATTTTCATTAGGTGTGATAATGCAGTTATGTAGGAATCTTTCTTTTCAAGAGATGTACTCAGAAATATTTAGGGGTGAAATGTCTTCATGCCATAATTTACCTTAAAATTCTTCAGGAAAAAAAAAGATTGGCAAAATGGAAAAACAAAGTAATGGATGCATGTTACCCATTTACTATTTTCTCTACCTTTATATATGTTCAAAATTTTTTTAATTCACCCCTGTACACATATCCCACCCCAATAGGGCCTCCAAACTATAAATTTCTGTAAATATAGGTAAAAGTAAAATAATTCTAAGCATTTCAGTGAAAGTCAACACCATAGGAAAGAGAGGGTCCAGGCACTACACTAAAAAATCATCTCTTTGCCCTGAGCAGCCAAGAGACATTGAGCAGACAAGAGCCTCTCAGGGCTTTAATTTGTTCATCTGTAAAAGGAGGGGAACGCACTGAATCACTTGGAGGGTATGTTCGAACTGTAAAATCCATGGTCCTTCCATATCAGACAAGCATCAATTATCCAACCATTTCACTGTGCTGAGGAGTGTGGGGGACCAAGAGACCAATGGGCTCAAGACCTCGTTATGCCACTTCCTTGTCATGTCTCCGTGGACGTTGCGATGGTTAGTTTTGTGTGTCAACTTGACTGGGCCACAGGGCACCAGATTTGGTTAAACATTATTCCGAATGTGTCTCTGAGGGTGTTTCTGGATGAGATTAACATTTGAATTAGACTGAGTAAAGCAAATTGCCCTTCCCGCTGTGGGTGGGCCTCATCCAACCCACTGAAGGCCTGGAGAAAACAAAAATGCTGAGTAAGGGAGGAATCACTCTCTCTGCCTGACTGTCTTCAAGCTGAGACTTCTGTCCTCCTCCTGCCTTCCAACCCAGACCCAGACTGGAACTTACGCCATTAGCTCTGCTGCTTTTCGGGCCTTCAGACTCAGATGGAACTCTACCACCGGCTCTGCTGGCTCTCCACCTTGCCACCTGCAGCTCTTGGGAGTTCTCAGCCTCCATAATCATCAGAGCCAATTCCTTCGCTGGACCTGGGGTAAGCAAGTCTGTGCCCTAGCCCTTTAAGAGCCATCCCTCAGTTCACCTACTACGGCCCCGGGGGGGTCTCTTGGGTGCCCCATTGGTCTTCAAAGCTGTATGTTTGGGGGCTCATCTCTCAGGTGCTGGTCTTTTTTTTTTTTTTTTTTGAGGAAGATTGGCCCTGAGCTAACATCCCTGCCCACCTTCCTCTATTTTATATGTGGGATGCTTGCCACAGCATGGCTTGACAAGCAGTATGTAGGTCCATACCCAGGATTGGAACCGGAGAACCCTGGGCCACCAAAGCAGAGCACACGAACTTAACCGCTGTGCCACCAGGCTGGCCCCGTCAGGTGCTGATCTTAAAAGTTGAGGTGCCCAATCTGGGGTCCAAACCCTTCACTCCTCTAGGATAAGCTCCAGGTTTATGAGTTCCCTCCCTGCTGTGTATGATGTGACAGGGTCACTCTGCCAGTTTTTAGGGGGGTTTTTTTCCCCTGAAGAAACTATTCCATATATCTGTAAATTTGGTGTGTCCACAGGAGGAGGTGAGTCCAGGATCTCCCTACATTGCCATCTTGAACCGGAACCCAGCCAATTCCTCATAATAGATCTCTTTATATCCTATTTGATGAGGAGCAAGGCTGCCCCAGGGAGAGACGGCCAAGGCGTCCTGCCCTACATATGGATCTACGTCACCCTCCCGGAAGTATAGGACGTCCTGACCTGATTCAACCTGATTCGTATCCAAAGTTATATGACCACCTGACAACCAGACCCCACCTGCACTGATACCATTTTAACAGCTTTTTTACATGCTCTCTCTTTTGTTTAGTAACAAATAACTCACATACCTATGTCTTATAAATTTAGCCCTACCCTCAACCCATTGCAGCTCTTCACTGCCTACAGGTCCTGTCCCCATGCTATTCTCTGAATAAAGGAGCACTACTACCAGACCTTGAGAGTCCAAGAAATCTTTCTTTCCACTCCTCGGCTCGCCAAGCCTACATCACTATTGGTTCTGTTTCTCTGGAGAGTCCTGACTAATACAGGCACCTTACTGGATTTTTCTGAGCCATTTCCTCTCCACTTGCTTGTCTACCATGACAGAGTCATTGAAAGACTATGATAATATAAGATGAAAGAAATCATGATGATTAAGGCATATTCTGAACCACTTACCTCCATTGGCAACATTAAACTTCACTCCAAACTCTCCCCCTGGTCCTCCAGGGCAGTGGCTGGCTGTTAGGATGATTCCACCAGCTGCCTTGATCTTCCTGATAATGCAGGAAACAGCAGGTGTCGACAAGATGCCATTCTGTCCAATAATCAGTCGTCCAATCTAGATCAGCCAGGAAAAAAAATCAATCCAGTTACGTGGGACTGAAGGCATTTCAATGGAAAGTGCCCCAGGCTCTGTTAATATACAATAAATCACTTGGCAAAATGAACTGAGTGAGCTTCAGGTTAGGGGGTGGGGAGAAGGCTCTGGCATTGTCTCTCCTGCCCAATGTCTCCAAGACCATTTGGGGCACTCACTTCGAGCGGTCAATTATTAACCTGTAAATTGGATCCGCCTCATTGATTTTCAGTAGTTTGAAACATCTGCTTTTGATGAGCAAAGGATTAGGTTGAACCACACGAGAAGTTCTTATTTTGTTACTGGCTTAGAAACTCTGTACATGAACATGCTGGAAATTACAAGAAAAAGAAGATGGAGCACTTCTCTGCTTCACCCCCTTCCTCTGCCTCAGCACAAGCTCATGCAGGAGGGACCTGACTTCCTCCAGCCTCCTTGTCAGTGGGTGTAGTTTAACTGCACTCAGAACGGCTAGTCTTCTGAAGGCAAGAATTTTATTTCTGCCACTAAGTGACAGCATGTGCTGGGGACATTGGAGAAACTATCCAGTCGTGCTAGACAAAGGTCTGGAGATCATCCATGGGTGTGGCCAGACTCTTTCTATAGCTAGAAAACTGACTTTAAAAAAAGAAAGCAACACAGCCCTGAGGGGCATTACTTGGTACACTTTATTTCAAAATAGACCCCAGTGTCATCCAATCCAGTGGTTCTCAAATGTTACAACAAACTAGAATCACAAAGGAAGCCTTAAAATTCCCAATACTCAGACTGCATCCCAGACTGCTTATATCAGAATCTCTGCGGGTGGCATCAAGGCATCTATAGTTTGAAAGGGCCTACAGGTGACTCCCATGTTCAGCCAAGCTTGGTGATCAAATCCCCTTGTTACTCAAAGGACCTGCAGCACGCGCGTCAGCAGCGAGCATGGTAGAAACGCAGAAGTTCAAGGCCCACTCAAGATCTACTGAAGAAGAATCAGTATTTTAACAGATCCCCTCCCCTCCTTCCAGATGACTCATTTGTCCATTAAAGTTTGAGAAGTACTGATATGGTCCAGAAGCCAGGGAAAGCTCGAGCATCCAGCTCAACAGCAAACACCCTGGCACCAGCTATGGCATTGCTAGAAGTAGGTCACCGACCAAATATGACAATGAGGGAAGATACAGAAAAAAGTATGAAGGGGCAAACACAAGAGTTCCAAAAACAAAGCAGCCTTGGGATGATTTAATATATAAAGACCCACACACCACAACATCCCAGAGTACAGACTTTAAAGTGGAGGAGGCAGGTTATAAACAAATAAGCCTAATAATAATAATAGTTATTAATTGGATACATATTAGGAAGGAAATCAGCAGGGTTCTGTGCCAGAGAATAATGGGATGTCAATTTCAATAATAACAATAATAATAATAGCTAAGGGAGCTTGGGTTTTATTCTAAGGGTAATGGGAATCTATTGAAACGTTTTGAGCATTGAAAGTGACCTGACTTTAAAAGATCACAGACTGAGCAGTCCCAACGATCTTATTAAAAAGCAAGTCATACCACATGAGCAAAACATTTCAATGACTTTCCTTGTCCCCCTCCAACTCAAGGTAAAGCCAGTCTTCATAGTCTACAAGGCCCTACATGTTCTGAGCCCATCACCTGCCGTTCTCCACTTCTCTCCCTCTGCTCCAGCCACACCGGCTGGTTTGCTGTTCCTCAAACACATCAAGCATGATCAGGAGCTTTGCATTTGTCGTTTCCTCTGCTTAGAGCACTCTTACCCAGGGATTCATATGCCTGCCCGCTCCTGTCCTTTGGGTTTCTGTTCCAATGAAAACTAATCAGAGAAAGCATCCTTGACAGCCCTATATGATACAACATCCATAAGTCCTTAATTTCCCTATTGTCCTCTGTTTCCTTTACCCTCCTTTAATCTTCTGTATCACACGTATTATCACCTAATATTTTCCATATTGTTTATTTATTTCTCCACTATATATAAGCTCTAGGTCTTTGTTTTTTTCCCAGCTATATTCCAAGAACCTAGAACAAACCTAACATATATTAAAAATATAATAAATATATGTTGAATTAGTTAATTGAAAAAATTAAATGAATGGCTGCTATGTGAAAAATGCATTGGAGAGTGACAAGAGCAGAAGGAGGAAGATCAGATGGAAGGCTATCACAGCAGGGCTACGTGTGAGAGTGTTTTGGACTAGGCTAGAGGCCGTATAAATGAAGAGGTTATATTTGAGATATATTTTTGGAAGGAGAATGAAGAAAACATGTAGGTGGAATGAAATATGGACTAGAGGAGCTATGGCAGCCAGCCTCCAAGATGTCCCCCAATGATCCTTGTCTTCTGGCATTCATGCCTCTGTGCAGTCCCCTCCCACACTGAGTAAGGCAGATCTGGGTGATTAGTAGAACGTGGCAGAAGTGATAGTGTGTGACTTCCAAAGTGAGGCCATAAATGACAATACCACTGTCTTGAACTGTTCACTCTGGAGGATACCAGCCACCATGTCACGAAGACACTCAAGGAGGCCTGTGTAGGCACCCGTATGGAGAAGAACCGAGGCCTCCGACCAACAGCCAGCCCCAACCTCCCAGCTGTGTAGGTGAGTCATCTGGCAGTGGATCCTCCAGCCCTGGTCAAGCCTTCACACGACAAAGCCCCCACCAGTATGTGACTGTGACCAAGTTAGAACGACCCACTTCCTGTCCCACAGAAACTGTGAGCAATAATAAACATTTGTTGTTATTTTAAGCCACTAAGTTTTGTCATAATTTCTTACACAGCAATAAATAACTAATACGGGGCGGTGAGGAAAGGAGTCAGCTCCCAGATTTTTACCTGAATAACTTGATGGATGGTGATGCCATTTATCTAGACAGGAAAGACTTAGGACAACAATTGCACTCATATTATTGTCCATGATAAATTATGAGCCATGGTAAATTACGTCCCACACGCTTTTGTTAAAATTTATTGTCATTCAAGTCATTTTATTGAGTATTACCATGAAAAAGTCTATGTAGAAGACCCTGCAGATCCAGCAATGAATACAATTTAGTCACCGCCCTCAAGGAAGAAGACTATAGACTCAAGAAGCTGAAAAATATTTATAGCTTTTATTCATAATTTTGTCTTTCTCCCATTTTTCAGAATTATCTTAAAGAAATAATCTTTAAAGGGGAAAAAGAGGATCCAGTCCTGTGGCCAAGTGGTTAACCTCACGAGCTCCGCTTCGGCGACCCAGGGTTTTGCCAATTCGGGTTTGCATGGCTCGTCAGGCCATGCTGAGGTGGCATCCCACATAGCACAACCAGAAGGACCCACAACTAAAATATACAACTACGTCCTGGGGGGCTTTGGGGAGAATAAGAAGAAAAGAAATAAAAAAAGATTGGCAACAGATGTTAGCTCAGGTGCCAATCTAAAAGAAAACAAATAAAATAAAAAATAAAGGGGAGAAAAGTGTGTATGTGTAGATATTTTCTAAAGTGGTAGTCATTAAAAGTGAAAAATTAAAAACAATCTTTATAAATGTCTAATAATGAAGAACCTGTTACAGTGTGATGCATCAACTTATGGAGGAATATTCTTCAGCTAACTGAAAGGATAATTATGAAGATCATGCAGCTGTGGCAGACTTAGTACACAGTCCACAAGAAGTGCTGAGTGTGGAAGGGGTTTCACAGTGCAGAGTTGTAGCTGAGAAGCAATTGCCCAGCCAGGGGCCACATTTTCTAGTTTTCGCAATGAGTGATAAACCAGTGTGAGAACAAGAACAGACGTACTGTGGGTTCCTTCTGGGCTAAGGATGCTAAGAAGCAGATACACCTTCTCTACACGGCTTGTTTCCCCTTCCACAGACTCTGTACAGGTGACCACAGAGATGCCAGAGCCCCAAGATGGAAGGAACCTGGGTCCCTGCCTCACTGGAAAGACAAGAGTCTTTGCCCACCAGCAACATCCATGTTGAACTACTATGTGAGTGAGAAATAACTTTTTATTGTTTTTAAGGCAATAAAAATTGCCTACATTTCAGGTTTATTTGCTACAACAACTTACATTTTCTTAAGCAGTAGAGAAGGAACATAGGCAATGCTTTAATGCTAAATCAAAAGTACAGAATACAAAATAACTTTTGTGTTATTACAACAGTGTAAAATTATGCACACTTTGGGGGTGGCACTTAGAAAAATACAGAAATAAATATGTGCAGTTTAAGCAGGGGAGATTAGAGATAAATTTTTTGTCATTAAATTTCAGTTATATCTTTTTTTGAAAAGGTAGTCTATATTCTGTTTAAGGTTAAAGTGGGAAAATACACTTGAATGAAATTTCAACCTGAAACATTTTAGTTATAATTGGAGGATTAACAGAAGATTAGTTTAGTTATCTGGAAAGTTTACCTATGTGGACCTGCTCATTTATCCACCAATACCAGAAAAATGAGGTAGCGCTGGACACTGTATGTAAATCTAGTTGAGGGGCATCTGGGGGGGTGACAAGTGCTGGAGGAGATGCAGGAGTGTGAGTGATGAGGCATCTAAGGTAATACACGAAAAATCATGAAGATATTTGTGTCCCATGTGAATGCCCACCAAAAGGTGACCTCAGCAAAGGATTTTAACAACCAAGTGGAGAGGATGACCTGTTCTGTGAATACCACTCAGCCTCTTTCCTCAGCCACTCCTGTCATTGCCCAATGGGCTCGTGAACAAAGTGGCCATGGTGGTGGGGAGGGAGGTTATGCATGGGCTAGGCAACATGGACTTCCACTCACCAACGCCAACCCGGCTCCAGCCACTGCTGAATGCCCAACCTGCCAGCAGCAGAGACCAACCTGAGTCCCTAATATGGCACCATTCCCTGGGTGATCAGGCAGCTACCTGGTGGCAGGTTGATTACATTGGCCCACTTCCATCAAGGAAGGGGCAGCACCTTGCTCTTACTGAAATAGACACACAGAAGAGAAGATACCCACAGAGAGGGAGGCAGTGTGAAGACCAGGCAGAAATTGGAGTGATGTGGCCAAAAGCCAAGGAATGCCCAGAAATATGACAGCCACCAGCATCTAGAAGAGGCGTGGAAGCATTCTTCCCTAGAGCCTCTGTTGGGAGTGTGGCCTGCTGAGACGAGGATTTTGACTTCTGGCCTCCAAAACTGTGAGAGAATCCACTTCTGTTGTTTTAAGTCACCAAGTTCATGGCCATTTGCTACAGCAGCACTAGGAAACTGAAACAAACTCTGTAAACTACTGCGAAATCTGCATTCGTTTCCTGCACCTGCTACAGCAAATGGCCATAAACTTGGTGGCTAAAAACAACGGAAATGGATTCTCTCACAGTTCCGGAATCAGGAAGTCTGAAATCCAGCAGGGATACAATTCGTTGGGGGCTCCAGCGGAGAATCTGGTCCCTGCCTCTGCCAGCCTCTGGTGGCTGCCCGGCATTCCTAGGCTTGTGGCCACATCACCCCATCTCTGCCTGTGTCCACACCACCTCCTCCTCTGCGTGTCCATTTTCTCCTCTTCTGTTAACTCTCCCTATCCCAATTAGCCCAAGACGAATATCATCAGAAAAGGTACAGCTTTCAAGAGCTGGTAAGTGATCAAAGAAATATAACTTTTGGAAGCCCTGTTATACAAAGAAAAAGCATTCGACCTGAAGTTAAAGATATGAGTCTTGGCTCTGCCCCCTGAGCAGAGCAAATCACTTCACTTCTCTGAGGCTTGGTGTCTTCATCTGCAAAGCCCAGAGGGTACAGGGCTGTGAAATTCACTTAAGATGAAATTACATAAAGAGAAGTCTTTGTGAAATTAAACATGACGCAAATTATGCTATTGCCTTCCCCAAATCCGATTACCCTCTCCCAATATTTAAAATTCATTTTTAGGGGCTGGTCCCATGGCCAAGCGGTTAAGATACTGCCCTCTGCTCTGGTGGCCCAGGGTTTCGCTGGTTCAGATGCTGGGCGTGGACATGGTGCCGCTCATCAGGTCATGTTGAACCGGGCGTCCCACATAGCACAACCAGAAGGACCTACAACTACAATATACAGCTATGTACTGTGGGACTTTGAGGAGAAGAAGAAGGGAAAAAAAAGAAGAAGAAGATTGGCAACAGATGTTAGCTCAGGTGCCAATCTTTAAAAAAAATAAAATAAAATTCATGTTTGGAGAGCAGATTATCCCTTAAACCACTACTTCACTTTCTGAAAAAGTCCTAGAAATACTACCCTCTGCCAGCTTAGCTGACTGCTACCTGGCAAGGAAAAGATGTCTATTTACATAATTAGCTTTGATTTTGTTTACAGCATTGGAGCAAGCAACATCTGACTTTTATTCCTCAGTGAAACCCCGAGCACAGCCCGGGGAGGTCCAAGCCACGGCATTTCTGCTTGCTCCCTCGCTGATCCTCCCAAAGGGGCGCTGGAGGAATGACCACTCCTACACCATATGGTCTGTGTTTGGCCAGAGGAAGGGGAACCCCACCCAGCCCTGTAGAAAGTACACTAAACTGGGTGGGCTTTGCTGCCACTGAGGAACATGTCCTTCAGTTCCTACTAGGAAAGGGAGTCAAGGTGGACCCTAGCCCATTGTCACTTACACACACACGTAGAAGGCACACAGGGGCAGGCCCCCTGGCCAGGTGGTTACGTTTGCTCCGCTTCGGTGGCCCAGGGTTTCACCAGTTGGGATCCTGAGCGCAGACATGGCACCACTCATCAGGCCATGCTGTGGTGACGTCCCACATAGCACAACCAGAGACACTCACAACTAGAATACACAGCTATGTACTGGGGGGCTTTAGGAAGAAAATAGAAGATGATTGGCAACAGTTGTTAGCTCAGGTACCAATCTTAAAAAAAAAAAAAAAGGCACACAGATACAGATCCCAGGATCCACAGGTAGCCACTGTCACACAAGCACCTGCAGACACATATGTGAGGCACACACTTTCCCAGACACACAGATACGTAGATAGACACAGAGTGAATTTGTTCCTACCCAGTCATGACTTTTAATATGATGCTCACTTTTTTTTTTAAAGATTAGCATGGCCTGATGAGTAGTGCCATGTCCACGCCCGGGATCAGAACTGGTGAAACCCTGGGCCGCTGACGTGGAGTGCACAAACTTAACCACTCGGCCACGGGGCCGCCCCTGTCATGACTTTCAATGTTTGATGAAGGGAGGACATAGCAGGGAGCAGCGTGCAATTACCATCATTTCCCATGGTGCAGTTACATATGATATCTCTGTGTCTATGGTTCTAACTTGATGCCAGTGCCTTGCATCAACTCTTAAACCTCCTCTAGATTGTATCACTGTTTGCTCCACCCATGAATGGCCATAGCAGGTGCTGAGGGCATCAGTGTGCCCCCCTACATGCCACAGACCAGTGTCCTAAGAAAGAGAAAATTTTATTTCCTAAAGCTTTCTCCCAGCACTTCCATTTCTTTCCACCAGGTCCCATATACAACTAATTTTTTTAAATGATTTTATTCCTGATAGCTCCCTCTTTTCAGAATGCTAACAACTACTCTTCTAAATTAGATTTAGTATGCGTTCAGTTTCTAATTAGTTCAAATTAAAGTCCTGGAGAGCAGCGATGCACAAGTTAAACCCAGAGGCTAGAATCTCAAAGAAGATGCAGAACTCTGACTCCAAATGAGTTTTCCCCAGTAACATAACACTAATGAAAGTGGGATTGTTTTCATGTGTGAACTCCCTTAAATAAGACTTCCCCTTTGTGATTTCCTTTTAGCTTTAAATAAGTCATTAAAAAAAAGAGTCCCAAAGAGAGAAAGGAAAAAGTAAGCATGACATTCCTCAGTATCCTCCATTCACGGTGTCATATCCCTGTAATTCCCAAAATGAATCAGAGAGAGTGAAGAGAGCAATAAACAGACACTTCCTTGATGGTTCACAGAGCGAGTGTCATACAGGACCACACAGCCACCACCGCGTCCATCTACGAAGTGCATGGAAAGCCATATACACAAAGATGCCTGTTTTCTGTCTTCTCGTTTAAACAAAAAACAAAAACCATGAAGGACGGCCAAAACCAGGCTGCCATGGATGGCAGGGTGTCAGTCTTTCAGTCCCAGCTGTCAGAGAGGAGTGCCAGCCCCTAAGCAGTGCTGCACATGAGTAAGCAGGAGATGGCTAAGTGGAATTTCAAGAAACAACAAACTCAAGACATGGATGTGGTTATCCAAACATCAAGGGACGGCTCCATTTACACATGGATAATTGTGCAGTCATATGCTTTGTTACATGGAGACCAGATGGGAGCGACCAAGCTCATCCTCAGCTTCCTGTCCCCCTGGAGGTCTTTATACACACACTCAAGGGCTGGAAGCAGGGACGGGAGTCCATTAGAACCAAACCAAGATGGATTTCATATTCGATTCCTAACATCTGAACAAGTGCACAATAGTCACAGGCGTCTAGAAGTTTGGCCCCAGTTCTGTTCCTCAATCAGCCACCAATTCTCAAGATCTCATTGAGAAGATCAAGCAATCTAGCTTTCCTCAGGTGCAAAATGGGGGTGGTGAAATTAGAGCTTATGTCCCTCCTGGTGATTAGGTAATTCAGTGCTTGGAAAATGCTGAGATCTTTACCTTAAAGTACAGGGCTTGGCTCACTAAAGTGAGAAAGGGCCCTGTTTGCTGCCATTTTATCAGAAGATCAATCCAACTGGATTGGATCCAGCTAGGTCAAGAAGGCACAGTTGAATGCCCTGGGATAAGCTGAGACTTTGGTATCCAATGGGAAAGGATGTAAAAACTGACTGCCACCTACTGGCTATGTGACTCTGGGCAAGATCCTGAATCCCTCTGGATCTCAGTTTTGTTATCTGAAAGATCTAAATGATCACAAGATGGAGTGTGAAAGCAGGTGACATAGCCAAGCTCCAGTTCAGAGTCTGGCACCCAATACATGCTCCTTTTTTTTTGAACATTTAGGAGGTACACATAAGAGGAAAATAAAAAGCATCTGTAAATGTAAAAATGACCCCTGCTAACACTTCTATGTGTACCCTCTGTCTATGTGCCTTGGTCTCTCTTTTTGTGGGGGGTTTTTCTCTATCTCTGTTTCATTTCAATATTTATATATCTTTGCAAAATGGATTTTTGTGCAGTCTGTATCTTTCACTTAATGTATGTAGCCTTTCCCCGGAGTCTGTCTTTCTACGTCACTGAATATTCTCCTACAACATGATTTCAGTGGCTATATATCTTCCATTATTTAAATGTACCATCATTTATTGACCAATGAAAAAGTGTTCTTTTACCTAAAGTTTTTATATGTGAAACCAAAAGATATTTGAGGACTAAATCCACACTATGGAATAAATTAAACTGAATGTAGTTTGCCAAAAATTAAATAGAAATTAGTTGTAACATGCCTGCATAAGTACAATGTCTCCTTTTACCACCAAACCGGCTCAGTAAGAAACTGCTAAAGTCCATGGTAAGGAGTGACAGGACCACGTCTGTATCCTTGTCTTGATCTGGATCTTCTTTCATTGCCCCCATCTATGCCTCTGACTTGCACAGTCCACTGGTGTGTACCAGGCTGGCCTGCTAACGTACCCATGTTTTGGAGCTCACTGCAGAACACTGTCCTTGCAAGATAGATTCCTGCCCAGAATCGTAGGATTTACATTGCTTATATTTTTTACTATTGGTCCATCCAACTCCAGCACAAGTCCGATGTATTACCATAGAGACACAGGTCATTTGGGAACATTTAGTTACCTCCTTCAATTCTGTGAAGTCTTCAAGCATTTCTGACATCTGGGACTCTGTTCTACTCTCTTATTGAATGTATCTAGGGAATAAGATATATCTTTGGGGGATGTGTCCTATGCACCTGTGCACACACATATGCTACATGATAAACTATTTAAATGCCTAAGAGTACATTATAGGTAGCACCTTTATAGGTAGACAGAAATTATATATATATATATACCAATCATACATATAATCCCAAAACAAAAAATTCCATATCTTTGGAAGCTTTGTAGATAAAATATATATCTCTCTTTATAGACATCTGTTTTTCTCTGAGCAGTTGTCAAATTAATTAAAATTCCGTTATACGAATCTTTAAGTAAATTCCATCAGACCAGTTTCTGTCTGGTTGAGAAATACTTATTGCCCATTTGCTAAGTGCCCCCACCCCCTATAGTATGTTTCAGTGAACTAAAGACCTCTGGCAATCATAGATTTACAACTCAGCAAGATTAAATAATTTACTATTATTTATGACAGGAAAGCTGGGTCTTCTGTATTATATTCCACATTAGCATCTGTCACTTTACATTTGGGAGATCCTGTCCAAAAAAAGATTACGCCTCTTAACCAAACGTTCGGCAGGGCTGCGAGAACAGGCACCCTGACAAACATCCTGACAAAATACTTTGAAGCCTCGCTAGTGCCTGCAGCTGTGCATTTTCAGACTCCTCAGATTAGCGTGGAGTCTCCTAGCCTCTGCTTGGTCTGTTCCTCTCAGTAATCTCTCACATGGCCCAGTCCATTAGGCTTGAAAATCCTCGTGAAATGAGCAGATTAAGTTCTGGCCTCAGCAGGGGCAGTGAGGCAGGCAGAGGTGGGTGTGGTGGGAGTGTGTTCTTAACACAGCCTGAGCCTCAGAACAGTTTAAGGTGGAAAAGCATGGCATTGACCCAGCGAGTTCATGACAGGAAATAATGCACAGACTATGCAAAAAAAAAGCCCTTTATGTTGAGTGAATGTCTACGCCAGAGCAGCTGCTGCCATGTCAAGTACCATGGCAGAGTGTGAATGCATGTGTGTGTGTGTGTGTGTGTGTGCTGGGAGCGGGGAGGGGCTCATGACTTCAGCAGGCACCCACCGAGCCTTAGCCAGCAGCATGGAGGAATGCCAAACGTCAAGAGGAAGCCTTACCAACGCAACTGTGATCACCACATCAACAGGCGCCTCCCGATCAGGAAAGCTACCGAGGCTGAAATGCACAGACACACAGGTCCTTCTTTTATCTTAATCAGAGGAAAACAGTTTGGTAATACTTGTGTTATATGAATAAATAAAATAATTGATAATAATCCATTACCACATTCAATCCTCCCAACAGCCCTGGAAGATGAGGGAGGCAAGCATTACTACTTTCCTTATTTTTATAAATTAGGAAACAAACTCTAGAAGGCTAGGTGACTTCCCCACAGTCATACAAGCCGCAAATGGTAGCAGCCTGATTCTAATCCAGCTTCTCCTTTTTTCTTCGCTATTCTTTACTGATGTGTTTAACTAGGACAGTAATGCATACACATGTATGCTTATTTAATAAAGAGAAGTAGATAAAGTAGAAAGAAAAAGGATTCTTCTTTCCCCTCCATACACACACACAGCCCCTGAGATATAGCCTCTGTTAACTGGAGTGTGTTCTTCCAACCCTATTTTCTAGGCCTGAACTATATACACAAAAGTGGGATCCTGCTACACATGAGACTCTACTAAATGCTTTGTTTCCCTTAACAAACTATCATTCACATCTTTCTCATGTCACCTACAGATTCATCTCCTTTGTTTACGGATTTTAATGCAGCCATGGTGTGGCTGTATCATAAATTATGTACCTGTTCTCTACTGTTGAACATATAGATTGTTTCCAAGTTGTTCTTCAGCACAAAGCTGCAGTGAGTATTCTTGTACACAGACAAATGTACACATTTGTGCTAGAAAATCTGAGATAGATTCTTAGATTAAGGGATTCCTGGATTGTTGGACAAGTACTCTACTAATTTAAATATATACTGCCAAATTGCCTGACCAAAAGTTGTATCAATTTAACATCCACCAACAGCATACAAACACGACAATCTCCAACACCCACACTCTCAGTTGTTTTTTTTTCAAATTGATAGATTACTTTTATTTTTATTTCTTTGGATATTAATGAGATTCATTATCTTCTTTTGTATGAGTTGTTGTTGACTATATCACTTTTGGATTGTTTGAATTTTCTTATTGATTTGGAAAAGCTTTTCATATATTGTAGATATTAATCATTTGTTGTAAAACTCTCCTCCCAGTATTTTGTGGAGTCCTTTGTCAAATAGAATAAACTCTGGTCTTCTGATTTCAAATTCCTTTCTCTTTCCATTAGTAAATATAAAACTAGATACCCCTAGCTACAAAATGGGACTCTTATTAGAGGAAAACAATGGAAAGGCAATACTTAAATATTATATTTGTACAAAACACTTACTAGGAGAGATTTGAAAAGGGAAAGAAAAACTTCTGTGACTTTACATAAAGAAAAAGAATTTCTTTGAGGACTGAATGTTCCTGAAAATTTTCTCTCCATACAAATACAGATATTAATCCAAAATTTGACATCACTAAAAATGTAAGAAAAGAAAGATATTTAAAGACTCAGAAAATGTGCATTTTAACAAGTCTTGTGTATATTCTAGATATCCTCTTATTCATAACTAATGAGAGTCAAGTCAGATGAAAGGACCTAAAACTTTCCCTTTGGCTCTGCAAGCATAAACAGTAAAGGCATATTGGCCAAATCTTGAGTGTTTGCAATTAACTGTCAAGGCTGTAGGCTAACGGAGGACATTCCAGCCTTAACTTTCTACCTTCAATTTAAAAATCCCTGGGAAATGTAGGCCTTTTTGTCCTGCCTATTATTCCCAAATAATCCTTCCCAAATTCTATTACAGCGTTTGTCCATGCTACTGTTGTCTAACAGAAGACTGGCCAGGGCTCAGACGGTGAGGGTTGAAGTTGGTGAAGCTAATGTCTACGCTTAGATTCCCCAAAAATAGGTTTCAACTTCTATTCCTCAAGTCTGTACAGAAACTAGCAAAGTTCCAGAGTTCACAAAGGACTCAAAGAGAACAGATGTTTTATAGAAAATTCTTAGGGCAAGTTTCACACATAACGTTGCTGATGTGTGTGTGTCTTTTCAATAAACATCATTATGCTTTATCACAAGATTTAATAAAGCAGCTTAGTTAAAAATGCCATCTGGGTCTCTGGACACATTAAACAAAGCTTAAAATAACCCACCCCAGCAACTGGGAGGGCCCAGCTGTTCTCAAAACCTCTCCCACTCCTTTTACTTCCTCATAAAAAAAGTGAATGAAGACCAGAGGCCGAAAGCGTCAAGAACTAACTGACCCAAACAGGCAGATGGATGGAACCAAGGGCTCCCTAAAGTTTGCTGTTGCTCATATAATAGACTTCCAAATTCCACAGTTCAGGGATGGGGATTTGGGAAGGGAAGCAAGATAGAGTTATGGAAAGCTCTTTAGGGTTTTCTAATGTATTAGAAAGCTTCCTACTGTCTGGGCCATAGTAGCTCATTCCATTAACCTATTCTGGAGTGAACACCAGTAGAAAATACAGAGCAATCACCACCCAGTTCTTTTTCCCTTCTAGAGACAAGACTTAGAGCCAGCCAACCCCAGATTTCCAGATCCATACCAAGAAGAAGCCTCAGGTATGGAAGCACAGGTTTCCCTCTCTTGCTTCCTTCTTCTTCCCTCCCTACTTCCCACCCGCCACCATATCCGACTCTGCTTCCCTTCCGAACCTATGTTCCTAGTCTTTGGGGCCACACCAAAATTTGTTCTCCAGGTAATACTAGTAAATGCCAAGGCAAATGCATTCTCATCCTTTGGAGCAACCATCTTTTCATGGCCCATTGGAATCAAATACCACCTATGCAAGAGACTATCTGGAGGGCACACTGAAATCCCTTGCTGGCCCAGCATTCCTCATACCATTGCACTTCAGCTTCTACCTCTAAAAGATTTCACAAGGCATTGAGAAACTCTTGAATTCTGTAATTCAATATTATTATTATTATTATTATTATTATTATTATTATTGCTGATTATCATATGGCCGATACAGTGCATGACTAGCCAACAAATGGATTTTCTCTTGGCTAAAACTTGCAACACAGCTATAAGTTGTTTGCAAAGGGTCCCACTACACGTTTTATTCAATACATGCAGTCAAACCATTATCTGAGATGTATTCGGTTGACCATAATAATACTCCTCTCCGTTTCTTAGTGCTGTGGGTATTACAAAATGCTTTCATATGCTGTGCTTTGTTTGATTCCCAGGATAATTCAGTGATGTTGTCATACACAACTTATAGATGAGGAAACAAGTGGTTTCTAGGCATTTCAAGAGGCCAAAGCACGGGCCCTACAACTTATATGGCAAAGCTAGGAAAAGAAGGCAAGCATTCCGGCTGCTGAATCCGTGCTTTTTCTACCATACCTTGTGGTCTCCTAGGCTAAAGTCAAAAGAGGGTGTGGTTATCATATGAAGAAATCTGATTTGGGTTTGCCAAAAATGTATTTGTAGTATTTGGTGACCTACCTTTCTTGAATCTATAGTTACTTGTGGTTGTAACAATTTGTCTCTATTAAAAAAAAAACTAGGGGCCAGACTGGTGGCGTAGTGGTTAAGTTCCTGCATTCTGCTTTGGTGGCTTGGAGTTCACCGGTTTGGATCCCAGGTGGGACCTACGCACCGCCCCTCAAGCCACACTGTAGCAGAATCCCACATCCAAAATAGAGGAAGATAGGCGCAGATGGTAGCTTAGGGACAATCTTCCTCAAGCAAAAAGAGGGGGAGTGGCAACAGACATTAGCTCAGGGCCAATCTTCCTCACACACACACACGAAAAAGTCGATTTTAAATGCTAAGTTGTAGAACTATGCTGTCCAGTATGATAACTACTAACCACTTGTGGCTATTTACATTTAAATTTAATTAACCAAAAGTAAATAAAATGTAAAATTCGGTTCTTCAGTCACACTAGCTACATTTCAAGTGTACAATAGTCACATATGGCTAGTGGTTAGAACAGTGCAGATTCCAGAACATTCCCATCATCACAGAAAGCGCTTTTGAACAGTTCTGAGATCCAATGTCATCTCCAGAGAAAGAAGACTAGAAAAAGTCAGAAACACCTTGAGGCAGACCCAGTGCTGTCATCTGCCCAATATTAAAGTTGTTTTAAGACTAAAAAGGAAGATTAAAGCAAAGAGAAGAAAGAGGGAGAGATGCTCTTAGCCCCAGAAGGATCCACCCAGAGAAGGACAAAGGCATTCTTGTAGGCACCATGTTGCACTGAACCCTTGAACTCTTTAAGAGATGAGAATAAACTGACACACAGAGCATCTAAACCCCTAAAGAGGATGAAGCAGATGGAAATAGAAATCGGAGAAATCAATTAGCTGCAAACTAAATTTAATCCTACTTCATTTAGATTATACTATTTACTCTTAGTACTTTGTAGGGTTTTTTTCTCCATGTAGTATGACATGTAAAAACAGGTAAAAAGTGTCTTTTCATTACCCACTAATCCCTTCAAATTGATTATATAAAAATCAAAGAGCCATAGTGATATTCAAAAAAGCGAAAGCAAAACAGAACAAAATTCATGTGTCAACAATGACAGTGGCTGTTTCACCAAGTCCTTACTCTGAAAATTGGTAATTAAAAAAGAGAGAGAAATAAACATATATTTTCCTTTCCAGAAGGAGCTATATTACATATAACCAAAGCCCATTTATGAGGAAAAGGCCTGGTTTATAGAAAAATGCCAGGTAAAACATATAGATGGAATTAGGGAATTAGAATATCATCATTTTGAAACCCCTAATGAAATAATCTACTCAAGACAAGATCATTAATGAATGCTAAAACAATTGGGTAAAGGGGATAAGGAACCGAATATTCACATGGTACAAAGTTCACCCAACTCGCTACTGGCTGGTCTCAAGGAGGAAAATAGTGGAAGATATGGGCAATCTCCAGCATAGTCCACTAATCATCTCAGCATCACAAATGACGGCACAACCAGAGATTATGTTTCCTAATATGAAGCAACATGGATATACACCATCGCCTATGAAATATTCTTGTTAAAAAAAAAGTTGACCCTCAATCTAATCATGCCTTTAGAACTAATTTCTAGTTCAAAAAAAAAAAGAACAGAGTGAAAAGTTAAATGATACCATAAAGAAGTAATCAGAAAATTCCAGAAGGAAGAGTAGGGGACAGTCTACAGGAGAACTGACTGACTGACCTACTCTCTTCAATGAGTCAACTTCATTAACAAAACTAAAATAAAAATAAAGAGGGAAGTACTTTCTAGATGAAAAGAGACTTTAGACAGATAACCAAATGCAATGTGTGTTCCTTGATTTTGAGGAAACTAGTTTGAATAAATCAGCTATAAAAGACATTTCAGAATAATTGAGGAAATCTGAACATGGACTGGGTAATAAATGATATAAAAAAATCATTCTTATGTGATTTGGGATGATAATGATATTGTAAGTGTCAAAGAAAATGTTCTATATTTTTTTAGAGATCCATAATGAAGAATTTAGGGGCAAAATGTCATTTTCCTTAACATACTTTAAACTACTTTAGCTCCCCCAAAAGATAAAACAAATATAGAAAAATGTTAATAATCTTTAACAAAAATGTTTAACAAATGTTAAAAATGTAAAGCTAGGCTATGGGCATACGGATGTCATTAATCTGTTCTCCACTTTTCTGAAAGTTTGAAATTTTCATAATAAAAATTTTTTAATCCCAAATTATACAGGTATATGTCTGAGAATCTATTTCAAACTTTGTGAGATATTAAAACATAAGTAGTACAGTTTATCATTCTAGAAATTCCAAACATCTATTTTCCTCTAGCAAGTACATAGTCAAAGAGCCACTATAGTTTTTTGTAGAAAATTGCTTTGTAAAGTTAACTTTTTCAACCAAAACCAAAATTTTTCAGAAAGAGAGAATGCAGCCCACCTAGTCAGATGCAAGTCAGTTCAAAGAGAAGAAATTCTATTTTTCTAGCCTGTTTATGAATGTCCAATAGGAAACCAAAGCATTTGGAATCGAAGTTCGTCATTCCTGAGTGTAACTCAGCAGGCCAAGTCTGGAGGCAAGTGCATTTTCATCAATTTGCAATTATTCAAGACCAATTTTGCTCACAGTTATCCAGTCCCCTAAAAGCACCTTTCTCCCTAAGCCAGCCTTCTGATTATTCACTTTGCGTTAGCAAAAGCCCCCAAGAAGGTGAACTTTTGAGGAAAAGTTTGGCTGTAATTGGCTGTTTGAAATTTTGATAAATGTCCACCATTTTCTTCACCCATGCCTGCTCACTTTAGAACAGCACTTTCAGGTTATTTAAGAGATGGTGGTTCTATGTGGATTTTAATTTGTCGTTCTGTCCTTCCTAACAAATGCTAGGTTACATTTGACTCTATTTTAAGCATATATTAACATATGGTAACTATCTCCTAGAGTAAACTCCACTTTTAAAGTTAATAAAATGTGTTTACCAGAGAAGACCCATTGAAGAAAGAGGTTGAAGGGTTCTTATGGCAAAGTGCGCCAAGAAATAATAAAGTTATAATAATTTGCCCACGCAAATCGACAACCGTAGCTTCAAAAATATCCTGACCCACAGAGAATATGGGACGGGCTGTTTCTCTAATTCCCTGGAAAAATTGGCCCAGGAAGGAGTGTGAAAGCTGCCACAGTTCTCCCAAGGCCCGCTATCCTCCATCATTTCACAGGAACAGCTTCGTCAGACAAGAGTAAAAGACCGTTTGTCAGCCTCTCTCCAAATCCCTGATTCAAGCCAGCTTTCATCAATTGCAAGTGAGGAGCCAGAGAGAGATACAAGGCGTGCAGCTCCAGCATCATCTGCTGGGGTTGGAAGTCAAGACAACCCCGCCCAACTCACCCCCCAGGGCCCTGTTTCTTCCAATTGCTTTTGCTTATTTAAAAAAAAAAAAAAATCCTCTTTCCCCATCCCTGAAACACTGAGAAGGGGGAACTATACTAGACAAATGTGAAGCCTGGACATCCCCAAAGCTTTTCTAAAAAAACAAGAAATGAGAAAATAAAAGAGAGAAGGTTGGGAAGGAGGGAAGGAATCCAAATGCCAGATAATTGCTTAGTTTCACTTTTTAAAATGTTCACACTCATTTATACATCTGCAGAGATTTCACTTAAAGAAAAGTTCTACGTGTGTGGGTCTGACTGCTTTAACAAGGTTGAAAGTACTCTTTTAGACAATGTTTCCCACAGAGAATTCAGAGACCTCTTAAGTTAGGTATCCCTCTTGTCGGCATCCTGAGATACTGTGCGATTTGGGAAGGAGGAAATCTGAGTACGGGGCTATGCCAAATAGTGCTTCTAGTTCTAAGATAGGGAGGAAGGAGGGAGGCGGAGAAACACCCAAGGTCTGAGAATTTACATTGCAAAAGAAGACTCAGAGGTCGTGGGAGAATGGAGAGGAAACGACAAGGAAAACTGAAAGGGAGAAGAGGCATGAAATGTCAAATGCCAAAGGGCATCTTGGAGAGAAGTTGGGAATTGCTGTAAGAAAGGCATTGCAAATCGCATTTCAGCCCATTTAGAGACATGCCTCCCGGGAACTGAGAGGCCAGGCTGTAGAGCATCAAATTGATCCCCACCCCAGCCCTTCCCTAATCAAATCAATCATGCAATAATTTCACGGGGTTAAGGAACCAATGATAACAAAAATCTTCAGGGTCCACGCTTGCCAAATACGTCAGGGATCAACACTGGGGTGTGTGTGTTCTGAGATAAGACTACTGTTAAATTTGGCAGAGCCAAGATTTAGGGTGGAAGAAGACGACTGCAAATAGAACACAGGGGAAAGGGGAAAAAAAACTATGTTGGGAGCCTACGAAAGAAGTCTGTGTCAGAGTGTCGAGAAAGCGGTCAGAACAAATATTTTTAAAGGGCTGGGGAAGAGAACGTGGAAAAGAAGCAGAGCAGGTGTGAGACGCGCAGCGTTGGGGGAGAGTTCGGAGCGATGTGGCAGGTTCAGGATGCCCGGTGGGGCCTAAAGAGGGGCGGGGAGCCCGTAAGGCCTTTCGGGACGGTGGGTGCTGACATAGCCCGGGTGTTCCGGGTGCGCCAGGAGGCTGCAGAGAGCGACGGTGGCTGGACGCTGGAGGAGAAGAGCTCGAGGGCTCAGAGCCCGGGTCAGGATTCGCCCAGGGGACAGCAGGCAGGAGGTCTCGGGGCGAGGAGAGGGGATGGCGGCGGGAAGCGAGGGGCGGCCAGGTCACTCACCCCGTTGGCCGCGGCCATCTGCACCACGATCTCCGTGGCTGTCCTGCTGAAGTACCTGCCGTCGCTGCCCACCACCATGGTGCAGCCCTGGCGGTCGCGCAGGTCGATGGACGACAGCACGCTCTGGATGAAGTTGGGCAGGTAGTTGCGCTGGCCCTCGAAGAGGCCGGTGGGCCGCCGCAGCCCCCCGCCGCCGGCCGGCCTCTGGTCCTGGTAGGGCGCCGTGGGCACCGTCAGCACCGGGATGGGGCTCCCCTCCATGGCGCCTCCTGGCCGGTCCTGCCGCGGCTCCCGGGAGCCAGAGGGAATCTGCAGCCCGCCGGGGCCCCCCACCAGCCTGGCGGCGCGCCCGGACTCCGCCTCGCGCCCCGGCCCCCTCCCCAGCCGGCCCGCGCCCTGCGCCCTGCGCCCTCCGGCGGCACCGAGCGTTCCTCGCTCTCCGCGCTGCCCCGCGCTGCCCCAGCGGAGTTTGGCCTCTATCTTCCAAGAAAGTTTTCTCCCTCCCAACTTCCTCTCCAGCTGGATCTCCCGAGGTGCCCGCAGTTTCTTCCCCCAGCTAGACTCACTTTCGAGGTGTCCCAAAAGTCTGTTCCCAGTGCGAGCTACCCCGACCCCGGCAACGCCTCCTCGCGCGCCCGGCCCAAGCCTTCCCCAGAGATCGCTTCGCTTCGGGGCACACCCTCCACTAGAAAATAGCCTGGGAGGGGTGAGAGCTTAAGCAGGATTTGGGGTCCTCTCCGGTACCCCCAGCCCTTCTCCCCTTCCACCGGCAGCCCTCTCTCCCGATCTCCCTGGGAGTGAGCAGTTTACACGCACAAGTTTCTCTTTTGAACAAGGACAAGGGAGGGAGTTGGGAGGGGGCTGAGACTTTTGCCATCAGCGAACAGCCCCAGCCAAAAATAACCCTGGAAAGGCGAGCTGAGAATTGTTATCTTCTGCCAGAGCTGAAATTGGAGGCTGGGCTCTGCGTGTGTCTGTGTGTACACACGCCCCACCACTACCATTTGTTGCAGGGAATCACATACTGTCAGGCCCTTCAATCCAGCAGGACCCACCCTGCCGTCCACAATGTTCCCCAGGCTCTCTCAACGCAACACACTTTTCAGTATGGAAAATTTTTCTTTCCTCTTTGTTGTGACAGTTGCAACAGCAGCAACACGGACACACTTTTCCTTCTTCTTCGTGCCCCTCTCATCCTCCCTAGCCCAGCTCATGCATAGAAACAGGCTTGCCCCACACTGTATTTGTCCACGCTACTGAGCTCTTACCAGGATTAATCACCTTCAATAGGAAGAGTGTAAATCCCTTCTCTTTTTTCCTTTTTGGTGAGGAAGATGGGCCCTGAGCTAACATCTATGCCAATTTTCCTCTATTTTGTATGTAGGATGCCACCTCAGCATGGCTTGATGAGTCGTGTATTTGTCTGCGCCCGGGATCTGAGCCAGCAAACCCCAGGCCCGGAAACAGATCACAGGAACTTAACCATTAAGCCACAGGGCTGGCCCTAAAGCCCTTTTTAATATTCTTCTAGGAATGAATGAACAAACTCGAATTAAACAACAACAGGGTACCAGGAACTGTGCTAGCTCCTTTCCATGCATCCCCTCATTCTGCCTTGTCTCCATAAAGCCCACCTAAAATCCAAAACCAAGAAATACCCCCTGGAAATAGGAGTGAAGAGAGAATGGACTAAAAGGATAAAACGCAAAGAGAAAAGAAACAATTCTTACTTTTGCTTCTATTTCCTTTCACCCTCAAAGTATTTTTGTACCCACTAAGGCTACTGTCCTAAAATCTCTTGCTTCTTCTCCTCCCCAAATATTGTCCACTTCCTGGGACTCAACTTGACTTGCTGCGGGGTTATAAAGTGTTTGATCATAGTAAGATGACTGTGGATAACAATCCACATTTATAGGCTGTTCTGCATTTGATAAAATACTTTGCCTCTATTTTCTCTTTGGAGGCTCAAAATAACTAAAAGAAGCAGGAATGATGTTCATATCATTCCCATTTTACAGAGGAGAAAAAGGAGGCTTTCTGTGAGGTCAACAAAGTGGCCAAGATGGCACTTGTAGTCATTCCAGATTCTTGTGTGACCCCTCCCCTTTTTACTAACATCACTCAACTGTGGTGGGGAAACCACTGAAGCTAGCAACTGAATCCTGTTGGGACTTGTTAACTATTCTCTTAAGTCACAAGGAATTTTTTTTTTTACCTCTACTCTCTCCTTGGGCCCCAAAGAACCCATTCTCCTGTAAAGTTCCTGACTTTATGGTTGAGGGAGCCTTGGCTTACCACCAAATAGACAGAACCTCAATATTTCTCAAGATCTGTGAATATCTTTATGGTGTGGGGGTTTTTTAATCACTTTCTAATAAGATTTCATTTTGCAAAGAAGGACAGTATCATTCCCAGAAGAAAAGGTGGTACATCCTTTGCCCCAGTAAAGAAGAAAAGGATGTAGCCCCCGAACCTCAGAGATGCCCAGAAGACCTCCAGCACTCCATCTCTCCACTTCCAGCACCTGCCCCTCTCTTGACATCACCATCATTCTCCCACCACAGCCCAGCTCCTTACACAGGGCTGAAGACAAGTCATGGGCATCGCAGACAAGACTTTACACTTTTACTGGCCAAGAGGAAAGCCTCTTCCCTTGGTTCTAAGCCCAAAATTCCCAAAGACTCACTGGTCCAGCTTGAGGCAATGCACCCAACCACATAGCCAGAACCCCACTGTGAAAGGGAAAACAGTTCCTCCAAAGTAAGGGGGTGCTCTTCCCCAGAGGGAGGAGAGATGGGTGATCAAACCATAATTGTCCACCACGTATTTGACACATTTACTGATCAAGTCATTGGAAAATTATTTCTTTTCTCTGAATTCATATAGTACTTTGTATCACTCATAAGGAATGTTCCACATGCTCTACACCTTTCTATGTGTGTCTTCTCTCCTCTAGCTGCACGTGACCTGGAAGTAATTCCTTAACCTCTCCTCACCACAGTATCCTCACTGTGAAACAAGGATTATTATAATCCCTACCTCATAAATTGTTGGGAGGATTAAAGTACTTATACACTGCCTGATGAATAGAAAGGCATTCGATAAATGTAAGATGTTCATACTATTGCCATCAATATCATGTTCATCATTATTATCAATGTCCTGCATAGCAAGAACTACAGTTTATATCTTTGTAAGCCACAACTGGACATAAAGGGTCTTTGGGCATAAGTGATATTCTATAAATGTTGGTTGAATTAATCTGTTTTGTGACAATGGAAACTCAAGATATATAGAGTAATGTGCCCTTGAACAAAAAGGGTTTATCAACTAAAGAAACCTCTTCAAAGCTGCTCCCAAGTTTGACCAAGTTAATTCCAATAAATTTGTCAGGGTGATGGAGAAAGGAACCCGAGAGGGCCCCACAGATAAGAAATGCCTTGCCCATAGTTGCTCACTGGTAAAATGAGAAGGTCGGATTAGATGAGTGTTTCCCAAAGGGTTGTCCTCAGAACGCAAGAGCCAGCCAAATGTGCACAAAGCAAGAGGTTCATGGCCAAGTAACTTTCAAAAGTCCTGCGCACTCTACCCCATTCTTGGAGCTTCACAATGTACATTTTCATGTTAAAAGTACTAAGAGGTCCTGCAGACAAGACATCAGTTTAACTTTTTTTTAAACTAGTGCTTCCCAACCTACACGCATACAACCAGTTTGCTTAAGGGAAAGAAACACTGACTAGCTTTGTGACTACAGCTGGTGACAATCCCCTCCCCTCTTCCTATGTCCTCAGTGGTCAGGTCAGGGATAAATATATTTTCCTGATTCTAAGGGGCTGGTCACCTCTTTGTACTTGGTTCAGAGCTTCCCTAAGTGTGGGTCACAATGAAGGGTAGCCCTGTTCGCCTGCCGATGCCTTTCAGCCTTCTCTGAGACTCTAGGGAAAGGCAACTCTGAGAATTCTTGGCATGAAACAGGAGCAACTGATACATCCTTCCTGCCCCCTGGGGCTTCCTTGTTCTCAAAACGGTGTCAGCCACCATCTTGATGTAGAGAACACACTAGCTGGCTCAGCTAGACCAGCATTTCCCAAAAAGAGAATGTGGGGTAAAATAAGTGTTGAAACACTTCACATTTTACCCTCCCTCTTGTAGATGCACAAAGCACATTAGCATGTTGAAGAACATGAAGTTCCGCAACAAAGAAACCTGCTTAACTTCAACCGAGCATTTGCAAATTTTATTGACCGTGGGGCCTTTGTCCAAAATACCTGTTAACAGATCAAGGACATTAATATTCTATGAAACACTTTAGATCTCTGGGGTCCCTTCCAGCTATATCGTTCTATGATTCCCTTTTTTACTTATGAGGCATTAAAAGATTAATTTCTGTCAGGCTTCCATTTAGGAACTTATCAGAATGTGCAAAAAAGAGCAGGTAAAATTGCCCAATTTAAAAAAAAAAACCCTTGAGGGATTTTGAGATTTAAAATAAGTTATATATATTTATATCTAATTTTATTTTATATGTGCTGTTCTTCCACACTCCCCACACCCCAATCCCGTGGCTCCAGGAGAGCTGGCATACATTTCTGCTCCCCGGTGGTGATATATTCCCATTGAGTTGGAGTCCACTTCTGCGCACACAGAGTGCTAAAAACATGCTGTTGACTCATTGACACTAAGAGCAGAAGAAATGCCAAACATACAGACAAGAGGCAGAATAGCAGGTGGAAGATGTGATAGGCAGTTCCCTAAGGAAGCGCAAGTTCCTTTTTTGATCTGTCCAGACGCCTTCTGGTGGTGGGAAAAGTCACATATATTTCTCCAAATATACCACCTTCTGCTAAGCCTCTGCTCCCCAACAAATGAAATAATGCATAGCGATTCCGACAGCACCTGCTGCTTCTCTACTTCCTTCACTGTAAGGCCACTAAGTGGATGTTCAAGTGATGTAAGGGTGCAAGTCACATGTGCATCTTGTAATGTTCGTGCGCTTGTCTCTGTTCTTACATCTCAGTCTTCAAAACTTTGCTCCCCGCCTTCCTCACTGACTACCTGTGTGGCCTTGGACAAGTTGCTTACCCTCTCTGAACCTCCGTTTCAGCATCTGTAAAATGGACATAACGCTACATACCTCCTAGGGCTGATGATCAGATTCAAAGAGCTAATATGTGGAAATTGCTTAGCACAGTGCCTGGAACATAATAATGGCCTAAAAAGTGCTTGCTGCAATCATTATGATCACGATTATTATTGCTATCACTAAAATAATAATTATTATTGCTATTATAATAATTACTAAAATAGTATTACCATAATTATTATTACTATAATAATAATGATTCTTAATCTTTGTAACAGACAGTATTGTCTTTGAGGCAGGAATGGACTATGTCTGATTAACCTTTTCATCACATTATCTAACATGACATCACATGCAAATTAGGGAACCAGTGTTAAGAATGAAAAAAATTATATTTACTAACCCTTAAATATTTTGTAACAAACTGTGCAAAAGGAGCCATCAACCTAATGCATGGAAACTCCAGTTCCTCTGGAGTTTGTTTTGGAGGTAGCCACAGCATGTCTAGGAATACTGCAGTGCTGTTTATAAATCTGAGGCCAGCACAAGAAGCTGATGGGCAAAACTAATGCAGGTGTGGTTCCCTGACTTCCGCAGGCACTGGTCCCAAGCTTGAAAAGCATTTAATGTTAATTGACCAACTTGTAAAAATTGTGGTTTTTGGAAAGCAAAAGCTTTCATTTTAACTCAGTTTTACCTAAAAATAATAGGCCTCTGATCTGCCAAGGATGAAGATTAATTTCTAGGTGTCCCCCACAGTATCTAGAAACATCAATACTATACAGTAACAGGTAATTAAAAACGTTAGAAATATCAAAGTTCTTTATTTTATGAAAGGCAAAAAAAGTTTGCTTTTCTAAAGGAATCTCTATACTCTTTTTAATAGTTGAATGTTGTTTTAAAGCCTTGAAAAAGGAATATGTTAGATCTTTATTAAAAAGGAAATGTAGGGGCTGGCCCAGTGGTGTGGTGGTTAAGTTTGCGCATTCTGCTTCTGCAGCCCTGGGTTCGCGGTTTCAAATCCTGGGTGCGGACTTATGCACCACTTATCAAGCCATGCTGTGGCAGGCGTCCCACATAGAAGAGAGGAAGATAGGCACAGATGTTAGCTCAGGGCCAGTCTTCCTCAGCAAAAAGATTTTTTCCCACCAAAACTCCAGTATATAGTTCTTTATCCTAGTTGTAAGTCCTTCTAGCTCTTCCATGTGGGATGCCACCACAGCACGGCTTGATGAGCGGTACCTAGGTCCACACCCAGGATCCGAACCGCTGAACCCCTGGCCACCAAATTGGAGCATGGGCACTTAACCACCATGCCACCAGGCCAGACTACCCCCTGCCCAACCCTGCCCCAACCAGTTTTCTCCATGAGATTCTTGCAGTCTTTTGTTCATTCCCTCAGGGCACACATACAGAGGCACACTAATCTGAAAATTAACTCAAGCAAATAGAGAAACAATGTGCATGCACAACAACTGCATTTTAACCTAGGTTTTTTCTGGATGCACTGTCTTAGCCCAAAAGTGGTACCAATGCTTAGGGTTTCATGCACTAAATACATGGACTAAAATATGGCTATTATCAACTTCAAAGGGAAGCCCATGGGCACCTTCATTATATTGGCATTTTCCTTCCCTCTGTTTCTTTTTCTTTCAGAAGTCAGAAGGTGGTCACTTTTCATTTCTCATGGAATTGACTTTTCCGACTTTTAGTAAGCTGGTATCAACCAGGAAGTGCTTATCCAATGGCAGTGCTCCTGTGTATCTGAGATCCCCCAACGATCATGACTTACTCAGGGGCATCATCAGTGAGAGTAGCTCAGTGCTCAACACTAACCTTCTACCATTAACCCTACCAGGAATCCAACACAGGATGTTATTCTCTTTCACTGCGTCCAGACTCCTGACAGATATTAATCACTGGGATTGGAGAATGAGGAAATGGAATCTCAGGAATTCCTGAATTTATTCTGTAATTTTCCTAACACTTTACTTACATGTTTTTGAAAAATAATAAGTGACCATAACAATAAGCAGAGAATCATTTTTCTGTAATAGGATTATGTAAAAAGTTTCCATGGTCTTCTGTTCAATAAAAGATATAATAAGTGCATGCTTTATTATTGTTATGAGCCAGCATATTGTGAAAAGATTATGTAGTCCAATAACACATAAAAATGGTCTCTCCCTGATATATACAAGGATAACAGAAAACATTACAAAGAAATAAAGATTAACACACAGTAAATGCTAAATAAAAAGCATTTAAAAATTGGAGGATAATATCACAAATTTTTAAAAGTTATGATTCCTCAAATGAAATTTTGAACCCCACAAAGCATCAATTGTTCTCCCAATAGTATTCAAATAATGTCATATTCAGATCTCCTGGCCAGATTAAGAGCACTACGGAGAAGCAAATGTCAGAACAGCCAACTTAAGGACATATTTTGCTTCCCAAACCTGATATTTCTTAGAACACCACTCACAGGATTTGTGAAAAGGATGCTGTGCCTATAAACTTATTAATGTTCATTCACAAGAATGACTCGTGGTCAACAGTGGACATCGCCGTGAACGTGCACTTCGAGCAACAGACGCGAGAAAGATTGACTGACACTTCTCTTCTCCTGTTCCTGTCCTGTTCCCAGAAATGTCAACCTTGACCTTGACTCTGTGCATCAATATATCTTGCTCTTGCTTTCAACTTGAAGTCAGTGGATTTCTTCAAACCAGTAAGGTCTCTAGATGACTATTAAGCTTTAATTCTCGCAGGAGAATTATAACACTTCTTTTCCAATTTTTTTGATTTCTCAACTGATTTTTCTCAGACTCCAGAATTTAGGAATCCATATAAATTTCCCAAGAAATGCCAGGAAGGAATTCGCAGAAGGAAACACTTTCCCTTTGGTCCCTTTCAGAAGAAACCATAAACACAGAGCTTTCCTTCTCATCTCTGGATTTTCTCTGCTCTCTTACGGTTGTCACCTCTTTAGGTGCCCAGCTCACAATTTCCCCTCCTCTGGGAAAAGCCCCAGTACTGTGGGATGGGCTCCCAGTGGTTATGTCCTTCCTACATATCCTGCATTCCTGACCATATACAGGGGGTTGACCCAAGAAGGATGCCTGGTCCTACTGGATTCTCTCTCTGGCTCTGGAGTTGGAATCCTGGAACCCAGTGTACAGAGGCTGGGAGCCCCTGTGGTTTGGCCACTTTGATGATGGGTGCAGCAGGGACCGAATCACAGCTATCTGTCACTCACACCCCGGAAGCTGCCCTGAACCTCCCCTTTCCCAGCCATGGGACACTTAAGGCGCTCCAATAGTCTTCATTAAATCCCTCCATGGTTTAAGTGAGCCAGAACTGGTTTCTATTGCTTTCAATCAAAAGAAACTTCGCTCATCCATCCTTACTCCCTGGCCCTCATTCCTTTACTTTTCCAGGAAAAGAAGGAAAAATGCCTTACTGGTTTAAAAAAGTGACAGCATATGATATCATTTATGTAACATTTAAAAACACACAAAGGAATATTCTCTATGGCTTATGATACGCACACATACAGTGGGCATAAATCATTAACAGTATACACATCCAGATCAGGATCATGGCTGCCTGTGGGGCAGAGAGAACATGGGAAAGGGCAAGACATAGGGGCAACTTTAAGGGTTACAGTAATGCTTGATTTCCTGGTGACCATCCCACCCAGGTTGCCCGGGGCTCTTGAGTTTACTCGTTATCCCACCGTGATTGTCAACAGCAGCCCCTTTTCTTGCAAAAGTATCTGAGTTTGGATGCTAAGTTCTATGGCCACCCTTTAAGAACATTTTAAATAATTATAGAACAATACTGCTCTATATTTTCCTGTATGTGTACAGTATTTTATAACAAAATTGTTTTTTAAGTTATTACATATACAGAACCTGGCTGCCAATGCCCCTTACTTTGACATCCAGCCATGAATGCCTCTGGTGCACTCTCCTCACCCAGCACTTGTGACGATTCAATGAGACAAGCTCTATGAAGTGCTCCTAGTGTCCTGCACTGAATAAAAGAGAGCCGGCATTACATGGCATCTCTTTATATTAACCAAACTCCTGGTAAGTTATTTAGGGATGTTTTAATTTTAATGTTTTATATAGGTTATACATTCATATCGTTCAAAATTCAAAAAGTACACAAGGAAGAAAAATCTTCCACCTCTGCCCCTGTTTATCTCTCTGTAGGAAACTAAATCTTTCCAGATTTTTTAATATCTTAAAGAACATCCTATGCATGCAGGAACAAGGAGGCTATATACATCTACGTGTGCGTGTATTACCCCATTTGAAGCTTATAAAGACTTTTTGAGAAGATATCATTATTACTTCTATTTTATATGATGAAATTGAGGCTTGGGGAGATTAAGTGACTTGCCCATGGTCACACAGCTGGTAAAGAGCAAAACTCAGATTCAGATCTCCTAACCACTACACGGATGGTCCCGAATTTTGAAAAAGAGGAAAGGGAATTAGCCTACTAAGTTGAAGGTATATTTTAGGCATTGAAGGAGCAGACATCCACCTGCCAGGCTCATTTGAAAAGCTCACTTGCCCAAAAACATCTGCCCTCATGGTAAGATATTCCACCATTTCAGATTTTTACTTAGGAGCTTAGAGTGATCTGTTCTTTTCCTAGAGCTCCCTAATTAAAGTAGAAATAGAAATCTTGGAAAGCTAAATCTATGCTAATACTGGGAAACATGTGGGCTCCCCTCCCTAAGGTAAGGCACTAAGGGAGAGAGTCAGATGTGGTGAGCAGGGGGCATCCTTGAGGAATGAGGATAAGAAATTAAAAGGCAAGATAGGAATTGACAAAGAAAATCTGCCTCATGGTTTTCCCTTCAACCTGCCCTAAATTTGTTCTACTAGGTTCAGCCCCCGACCTGCCGTCAGAAGACCAGCCAATCTGAGTTGTTTTCAGTATGGTGATGAGTTTGATTTGGTCCCTTCATCCAACAGTCTATCTGGCTCTTCTTTCAACCAAGGACACACATTACCAGGCAGAGTTCCTGAGCCGAATATTTGCCTGATAATTTGGATGTTGCTTGTACAACCAGAAAAATCAGTCATCAGTTAGGGAAATGTGCTGTGAGAGCCTTAGGACTCAGCTGTTTATAATTGCAAGAGAAGGCAACATTTTCATCCAAAGTGAGTGCCTTTGCTTGTCTTGGCTGGTTATTCTAAGATCAACAGCCTCTAAATAAAGTGTTGAAGTCCGTGACATAACCACCTCTTTCTCCATCTTCCCCATTCCTCCCATAGGGTTTCAGTTGCACAAAGTCCACTATTAACAGCCCTTTCTGCTGAAATCTGGCTTTCGGAGGAAGTGCATCCAGAAACAGAAGACACAGATTGGGGAGGCTCTTCCTACTAGAACTGCTGCTTTAGTTTAACTTGAAAAAGCCCACACCCAGTTCCTAATGAGAAACATGTGAACCACCAGGTCTTCCCTCAGGCAAGACAAAGCTTACGCTCCCTTCTTGCTCCGTTCTATATGCAACCCACAGATTGCTCACGGAGAAACAGAGCCTGCCAGGAGAGCAACATTCCACCAGACCCTGATTTAGCAAGACATTTCCCTACCAGACCCCCAAACAGCTGGAAATCCTCTACTGCTTTTGCACAAAGATCTACCTCATCTCACTGAATTTCCTGATTTAAAAGTCTAGTGCCTTTCACCAAAAGTGTGGCAGAAGGAAACCAAGTAGTCCAGCCTCCTCCTGCCAGATTGCCCCGGACCAAACCTCCTGCATTTCTATTCCATAAAAAATGGTCCAAATAAGCTATGCAGCGGGTGCCAGTCCAGGGTCATCCTCTTCCTCGTGCCCCAGAACCTTGGCTGATGGCACTGGAGCGAAAACAAGTTTATCAATTACATCAGCCACTAACCTCACTCCTCCATGAGAAATAATAATAACAAGCCTAATGTCTCTTATTCTTAGGAAATAAGCACTGCAAAATACAAAGGAGTCATGGTTTAAAAATGTGACACACTTTCTCTAAGCAGTGAGCTACTTAAAGACGCAATGTTTACATTGCATAACGCTCCCCAAGCCAGGGTTATGAGGCTCAGCTGTCCTTTGGTGTTCTGGGATGAGGGAGCAGGTCAATACGCCCACCAGGGGACAGTGCTTTAGGGAAGGAGCCCATGAGAGAAGAAGTAAGTTCATTTGATGAGTATAAAAATAATATACCCACACATGCAGCTATAATACACACACACAAAAATCGTTTTAATCTTCCTCTTTTTTTTTTCTCCCCAAAGCCCCCCGGAGTACATAGTCATATATCCTAGTTTTAGCTTCTCCTAGTTCTTCTACGTGGGATGCCACATGGCTTGACGGTGCCTTGAGCGGTGCTAGGTCCACTCCCAGGATCAGAACCAGCAAACCCCAGGCTGCCAAAGCAGAGCGTGTGAACTTAACCACTGGGAAACCCAGCCAGCCCCATAAAATTTTTTTATGGTCTTGCTTTTGCAGATATAATTAGCTCATAATGGCCTCTCCTAGCTGATCATCAAGACAAATATTTTCTCCTTTTCGTGCACTTTTCTGGGCTCCTTTTTTTGATTTTTAACTTCTTTTATATATAAATGATCCATTCACTCGCTATCATTTGTAGTCCCCTCTCCCCATTTCCCCTGAACTGTCTATTTATACACTATCTATTTACACAACTCCTGGGCATCCTCAAACCCGCCAGCTTCCCTCTTAGGTTTCAACAGAAAGACATGTCCAGTAGGTGCCACTGCATCATCCATACTGCTTTAATTTTTTATTGCATCTAAGAGAAACCTCAGGATTGCAAACTAGAGGGAGACAGTTGCCTCCACGTATCTCAGTAGGAAGAGAGTATCGTATGAAGAAGAAACTTTATTCTGCTAGTCAAAAGGAGCAATCCTTTGGATATCAAATCATCCTCCGAATGCACACATGGTGCTGATCGGATGTGCGCATGAGGAAAGTGGTCCAACAGCACCACTTACAGTAAGAACTGTTAAATGCAATGGAGCCAGACCATGTCAGCAAAGAAAAGCAGGCTGGCAATCTGGCTCATCAGAGAGATTGACCTCCTCCAGTCACTGCAGAAAGATCGTGACGGTGACAGGAAGCCAGTGCAATTAGTTTGTCATCACTTGAAAGGAACACACAGATTCCAGCAAATCCAGGGAAGGAAATGTTAACATCAGGCTCTGCTGAATGATAAGGAACGACTCCCAGTTGAGATGACTGATTTTCATCACAGGCTCCTGGTACCTGGAAAGACAGATCAGGTAATCCCGCATTACATCTGGTCTATATAAATAAAGCATCTCTTCCTTTGTAATCAAGGCCTTCCCCAAAACTCAAACAAATCCAGACTTTAGAAACCGCCTCTTCCAACTTCTAACTAACTTGCTTTCGGGGTCTCCAAGCCAACCAAAAAGAAAGACAGCACAAAGACACTTTCTCCTTTGGGATCACACACAAATTCACTCCGTCTGTTTCTGTTCTACATGGAGCAACAAAGCTATCAGACCTTCATCCTCCCTTTGGCTTCTTCTTGGTCGAAGTAAGATAAATCTTAGACCTCTGTCTCCAGATGGCAGGTTACAGACAAGGGAGGCTTGGCTGGGAGACTTGCCTCCAAAACTCTCCACGCCTCTGTATTCAATTAAGCGAGAGCGGAGAGGCGCAAGCAATTATGGCTGCATTTCAATTCCCCAAACCCTACAATTAAGAATGGAAAATATTTGTTTGTCCATTCCTATATGTTCATTGGTAAAAGAGACGGAGTTAAAATTATCCTTCTTATGGGCTACGTTGTTTAAATTTATCACATTTTCCTCACCTTCATTTTGCCTGGGTAGACCCAATTCAGGACACATTTTCAACAGCTTTAACCTCTTCAAATCAAAGAGAAGAATCATCATTATTATTAAGTTCAAATAAAGTCTGGTTTTTTCTCATTTTTATTTTTAATGCACCCATTCCTCCAAGTGCTATAATGAAGTAAGATCATAAAACTTAATTGGCCAAAGATATTCTAAGAAAATGCAATTCTCACAATTCAGCGTCTAACTACACTTTTAATAAGCCCTCCACTCCTCTCACTGGATTATCCCTTAGACACCCTTCTCGAATTTAAAATCACAGATACCAAAATGTTATGCTTAAAGAGAGCCTAGCGACTGCCCAGTCCTGTAATTTGATGGGTGAGGACCTTGAAGCCTAGAGGAGGTGAAGGCATTTCACTCCCAATGTCTTAAATAAACAAAAAGGAAAATGACCAGTTGATAATTCCCATTCACGGTCAAGGGCACAGGCCCAGGACCACAAGGTATCACTGAATTGTGCTACAGTCCTGCCTTCTCATTCAGGAATCTTGGGAAATCCTTATTTTGAGTCAGAGTCAGTGACATCTTTTTCAGGCCCCTTGAGCTTTGTCCTCATGGGCTGTCACAAGACATTATGGTATCGAACTCCACAAAGACCATTTAGCTAGTTCAAGAAATGAACCCAGGCATGGGCCCCAGCTCCTCTCCCATGTCCAGTAAATGTGGCCTATCCATTAGAGGTTGTCAGAATCAAGACATTAGACTCTCCCCGATTTTGATTTGTGCATGAATGAATTCTTGTGTTAGGACAGCTTTCCTTGCTGTTAGTAAGCAAGACTTCCTTTTTTTCATATTTTATAGTGAAATATTACGTTAAAAAGTACAGACTTTATTTCATGACCTCCTATCCTCCTATAATTTTCTTGTGAACATAAATGATTTGTTTGTATCTCTCTCCCCAGTGACCAAAAGAGCATCTAGTGCAAAGTAGACACTCAATAAATAGGTTTTGAATAAATAATGATTCCAGCAACCTAGTACATGAGCATTGCACAGTTACCCCATCAAGGCCTGGCATATAGTCTCATTCAGCCAATCAAAACTGAAGGCTTTTTTTTTTAACTCTCCTAGTCCTTTTGCATCTGCTTTCTCAGCATTTCCCAACCAGAGGCATTCTCATCCTACCTTCATCATTTTGTTCCACAACTACCTCCAATTATTTATTTAATATTTTTCTTTAAATAGCTTCACTTTCTAAACTTAAATATATGTTTTTTAAAAGGAAGCCTTATTGCTACTATATATTCAAGGCCAGTGTCACTTGCTCTAAGTACTCAACAATAAATTCACAACTGTTAAAATTTTTAAATGTGTATGCACATTCTCTCTAAAGTCGTGGGGTATGTGCACACCCTTTGGGAAACAATTCTGCGTTCCTCAGTTTTCTCAGCATCCTGGTGACAGGTAACGCAGGACAGACCTCAGGCCCAAAGAGCTGAGGTGGTAGCCCAAGCAAGATGGCAGCCAGACAAAGGCAAACCAGGACTGGGAAGCCAGGGCTACTATCCCTTCAGCTAATGCCCTTTCCTTTGCTCTCCAGGTCCTTGTTTCTCCACGTGTGGTTGGCAATCCAGAAGCATCAGGATTCCCTGGAGGCTTGTAAAAAAATGCAGAAGCTCAGGCCCCATCCCAGCCCTAAGCATCAGAATCTGCATTTTAACAAGATCCCAGTGATTCAGGAGCACATTACAGCTTGAGAAGCGCTTGTCGAGATCGATTCTCTAACTTGGCAGCACATTAGAACCATCTGGGGAGACTCAAGAAATACCGATGCCTGGGCTCTACCTCCCAGAGATTCCGATGGGGTTTGGCCTGGGCCCAGGTATTTTTAAAACCTCCTCAGCTTATAAAAAGCTGGCAGGTTACAAGCAAGCAAGGTCTGTACAGCCAAGTTTAAGAAACAGGATTCTAGAACTTTCACTGCCTCACAACCACCCAGTGGGCTTGTTAAACCACAGCTGGCCCGGCGTCACCCTCAGAGTTTCTGGTTCAGGAAGTCTGGGGTGGGGACCGGGAATTTGCATTTCTAACAAGTACCAGACGATGCCGACGCAGCTGGTCCAGGGACCACGTTTTGAGAATCCCTGCGAGGTGCACGGATCACACAAGATCAAACCGCAAACGTATTCCAGGACCTTTACCAGGCTTATGTACCAGCTGTAGTGAAGCAAGTATCTTAAGGATGAAAAAAAAAGCTTAATTATAAAATAAGGTATTTCATCTGCCCTCACAGATATTCATGTTTCTCTCAATGTAAAAATGCCACGAGGTAGCACCCAGCTTGCTTGTTTTCGTCTTCATACAATAACTTCCGCCAGAATGACGTCTAAACACAAATCGTGAGAACATCCTGGGATACAGCAGCTGGAAAAGCCTTGAGGGAGTCAGGCTCAGGGTTCCATCCCAGCGGGCAAGTGGTAGCCATCCCTGTTTGCGTGAAGAGCGCCCCCTGGAGTTCCGCCAGGGGCGGTGCCCGAGTTCTGACACGGCTGAAACCACAGCTCCTTTCTTTTCCTCTCGGGAAGTCACCCCAAACTGCTCTGAGGAATCGCTGGAAACCCACGTCACCACTAGACAGCGTGTTTGCCTGGAAGCCCTTTGCCTGTGCATCAGATTGATTATTCAGCAACAAAGAAATTATACAGCGACTAAACGATTTCTCTCTTTTAAAATCTTACTCAACTCATAGCCTATTAGCATTATCAGTTTGTACAAAGTCTCTCTCTTGTTTTACTTTTTCCCTCTTCTCTCTGATGCCCAAACTCATCCCTCCCACCCTTTAGGCAACCTCTCTGATGTGTTGGATATATGTCCTTCAATACCCATGTATCTCTGTCAAAAACTGGTAGGGCTGTTTTGTGGGCGTATGTGGCTTTACGTAACGGCATTATATTATAAATCTCTTTTTTTCTCATCATTGCACTCAACATCAGGTTTTTAAGACCTACCCACGTGGCTGTATGTCCACCTCAGATGCACCCACTACATTTTGCTTATTGAGAAATCGTCTTTACACATCTGTTTCTCACGCTGAAATCAGCATGGTTTTGAGTCAGAGCGTTTGGACCAAGCAAAACTGTTTGCTGGAGTTAATCTGACACCAGACGCATTTATCCCTCTTTTAGGACTGTAACGAATTCCTTTCCGCTCTGTGAGGCTGTGCCCCCTGGCTGGCATCACAGGTGTCTTCTTTAAAGAAGAAAAAAGATTTTGTCCCTTGGTTTCCTGGCAGTCCTTTTTCTTTTTTTTCTCTTTTTGGCTCTTTTTCATGAAATTTTCACCAAAAAAGCACCGTGATGGGCTCCTCCAAGAGAAAAGTCTCTCTATCATCTACAATTTATCCTTGCTTAAACAAGATCATTCCAGCCTATGGAAAAGTATGTTTAAAAAATGAGAAATGTGGGGCTGGCCCCGTGGCCGAGTGGTTAAGTTCACGCGCTCCGCTGCAGGCGGCCCAGTGTTTCGTTGGTTCGAATCCTGGGCACGGACATGGCACTGCTCATCAAACCACGCTGAGGCAGCGTCCCACATGCCACAACTAGAAGGACCCACAACGAAGAATATACAACTATGTACCAGGGGGCTTTGGGGAGAAAAAGGAAAAAATAAAAATCTTTAATAAAAAAAAAAATGAGAAATGTTACCTCCACCTTGGATTACAGAAGGTTTCAGATCAAAATGAAAAAATAGTCAAATTGCTTATCAGAGAGGCCCTGTTCTTACTCTTCCTTACTCCTTTTGCACATGTAAGTAATAAATCCAAAACCAAATTCTCTCTCCTGAGACGTGAACTCCCACCAACACCCAGGAGGAGGGGGGTTTGGCTCATTTAATAGCACTCAATTAAAATGTAGAATTTCAACATGTGCATGAGAGATAAAAAGAACGCATCTTTGGGCCTGTTTCCAGCACAATCTTTCGAAATATGTGAAATCATATTTCTTTATCAACTGTACCCCATAAAATGATAAACATAAAATACCAAGATTTAAGATGTAAGTCACATTTTCCCGGGCCTCAGGAATCTTGGATGAGTCCTTCACAAGTCTGTAGTGGTAAAATATTAACAATAACTACCACGCATTATGTGTTTATAATGTGCCAGGCACCGTACTAAGCATTATTCGTGTGTTTTCCCATTTAATCCTCATAAGCCTATGACATCGTTTTTTTATCCCTGTTTTAAGATGAAAGACCTAAAACTCAGAGATGAAATACAAGGAAAACTTTAATCCCATTATGCAAGATTAGCTTGTTCCCCAAGCCAAAAAATACTCCCCTATCTCCCTTCTCCTAAAGAAACACTCTTTAATTTGTTTCTCCCTCAAGAGCGCATCCTCCCACTCCTTTTCGACTTCAGCCAACATCTGGAATTCTCTGTTTACGCCCACCCGCTCCGTATTCTCTCCTCCCGCTCCCTTCCACCCCATGCAGTCTGCGTGCCTCTCACAGCAGTGACACGGAAAGCCATTTCCTTGGTCCACAACTAGCTCTACGTTTGAATCGCTTTGCGCCGTGGGCCGCCACCTCCTCTTCCTTTGAGGCCTCTCCTGCCTTAATTTCCCCATCACTAGATGCTCCCAGGTTCTTCTGCCTCTTTTCAGGTCTTCCTGGGCTGCTTGCCAATTCCTCCTCCTCTGCTGTTCTCATCCATCCAGGCATGGCACAGCTCCTTCCTCAGCCTCTTTCCTGAGTTCCAACGGGTGTCCTCTGAGCCCTCTTGTCACCATACTGGAGCCTGTGTCGGGGCGAGCGTGGGGGTTCCCTTCCTGCCCACAGCTCCTTAGCTCCTGCCACCCATGGTTCTCACAGTGCCTGCCTATTCCTCGGACTCTGCCCATTGTGATTTCTCAGGGTCGGCTGTTTGTCACCCGTGTGACCCTGGGCCTCAGTGTCCACCTGTATGAGAACAAGGAACCTGAGCTCAACGTTTCTCTCGTGTCCTTTCTAGGTGTGCGGTTCTGGCAGAGCTCCTCTCCACTGACTCAAAACTCTTCAAGCTGGCATTCAAAGCCCTCCACTCTGCCCTTGGCTTCTGTCACTGCCTCCTCCGTGTCATACTCCATAGGCCTCTCGGCCCCTCCCTGAAACCAGGTGCTTCTCTGCCAGCAACGCCCCTCCCCTCCTTTATCTCCGATATCTGCCTGCCAAAGTCCTGGGTCAGCTCAAAAATGCTTCAATCCTCCCAGCAGTTTTCCCGCTTGAAAACCGCCCCCCTCCTGTAGCGCTTGAGAGCCCATCCTGGCACCTGGGATGGTCCAGTTGTGCAGGGCCCTGTGCACGTGCGCATGCCCCACCATCTGCCTGGGAGGTGCTGAAGGCAGGTTAGCCTCCAGACCTGGATTCAGACAGTGTGGGTTTGTATTATATAGACTTTTCACTTTGTGTGTATCATGATGTTTTGCCAGTTTCAAAAACCTTTCTAGCTGGGAAGAGACTGCACCTCCCAGGGTCAGCCAGATCCTGGAGTCAGCAAAGGGCCCAGCAGGAGCATGTCTGTCATATGCAAACTAACCAATCCGGAGCCATCCCTCCTCTCTCTGGCCCTTAAGCCCCAGGAAAGAATATTCCTCTGCCTTAAGCATCCCAGGGCCAGGTACCAGACAACTGGAGACCACCCTGTAGCCCAAAGCCTGCCAGAATTATTCAGACCAGCCAATCTTAAACTGTATTCTCTGCCCCACCTTGCCTTTCCTGCAGAAACCCCCATAAAAGCCATTACCTAAGCTCCACCCCCCCCCCCACCCACCCATCTTCTGCCTCCAGACTATTCTGGCATGTGCCCCCGTGACCCTTCGCACCATGCAGTGACTCCCTCTCTGGGACCTGTGAGTATAATACACTTCTTCCTTCCACGCCTCATTCTCATTTCCTCCTGTGACCACATCAGCTTCTCCATCCCATACCCAACATGGACATTCTCAGAACATGGTTCAACTTCAAACCCCACCTCTTACTGTGCAAACTTAGTCTACTTAACATGCCCAAGGCTCTGTAGAATAGAGTTATTCTATTATTATTCTATTATTCTATTATAGTGCTGGCCTCAAAGGGTTGCTGTAAGGATTCAATGAAATAATATATACAAATACAGTCGTCCCTCCTTACCCACAGGGGACATGTTCTGAGACCCCCAGTGGATGCCTGAAACCCCAGGTGGCACTGAACCCTATACATACTATGATATTTCCTGTACTAAGCACTTACCACGCACTGTGGCTGTAACTTTTGCAGTTCAAGGTACGACAGCAAAACTAGCACAAATTTCTTTTTCTTTCTTCACAATTTCATGGACGGAAGATTCATTTTTACTGTAGATCTTAGCAACCTCAGCATATGATTTTTTTTCCTTCCTTATTAAGTTGAGAACTTTCACTTTTTCACTTAAAGGAAGCCTCTTATGGCTTCTCTTTGGCATATCCGAACTGGCATCATCACTACTCTCATCCTTTGGGGCTATTATTAAGTAAAATAAGGGTGACTTGAACACCAGCACTGCAATACTAAAACAGTCGATCTGACTAAGTGACCAATGGGCAGGTAGCGAGCGTATACAGCCTGGATACACTGGACAAAGGGATGAGTCCCAGGCAGGATGGTGCAAGATTTCATCACGCTACTCAGAATGGCATGCAATTTAAAACTTATGAATTATTTCTAGAATTTTCCACTTAATATTTTTGCACCACGGTTGACCTCAGATAACTGAAACTGTGGAAAGTGAAACCGCAGATAAGAGAGGACTACTGTACATACATAATATATTTTCATAAAAATTATGTTTAAATTATGTTTAAAAGTTTAGTATAATAGCTGACACATTTAGTTATGAATACTGTTATTTTTATTATTGTGTTTATTTTTCTATCCCTGGAGCACAGCAGCCTACACTAAAAGCAAGAGGTGACATGATGGTTCTAAGAAGGAATGGAAGCAGACCCAGTCATCTTTTTGAATGAGTAGAAAGGCAGCTCCAGATTGCCTATTTGAAAATTAACTTTAGGGGCCACAGTTTGGAGGGGACAGGGTATGAAAACCTAATTTGCATAAAACTTTGCATGAGATTTTTTTCAAAATTGTTATTCAGTGTCAGAAAATGTGGTAGGTGGAAGCTGATGGAGATTATGGGGGAAGCTCAAGACGATTACAGGAAGGGGAACCCATGGTACATACCATCGATGACGAAACAAGAACAAAGATTAATAAATAGTAATAGTCACATGGCCTTAAACGTCGTAGATGGTCAAACAGATTATGCACCAGTTGTCCCAAAGAAATGTCTGCTTGCCCCTCAGGCCCACCTCCACCCTTTCCCTAAGTAAGGGAATAAACCCTGGTGCTTCCCAGCAGGCTGCACCGTGAGGTCAGGAGGTGCTGTGAACTGAATGTTGTATCTTCCCAAAAGCCACAGATTGAAACCTACTCCCCACTGTGATGATATTGGGAAGTGGAGCCATTGGGAGGTGATTAGGTCATGAGGGTGGAACTTTCATGAATGGGATTAGTGCCTTTATAAGAGACCCCCTGAGAGCTCCCTTGCCCCTTCCATAAGAAGATGACCGCTACTTCAATACTGGAAACCAAGTAAGCCCTCAATAAATATTTATCATATGGATGAACTGGAAAACCTAGCCATGTCAAATCGTAATGAGGCAGATGACCCCCTTGGAGAGAGGAGACCTAAGTTCTAGATGTGGTGACACATAAGCAGTAAGGGAATGACCTCTACAAATCACGCCTCCCTGAGCCTCAGTTTCCCCACATACAAAAGTTGGGCATGGCAAAATCCTGCTACAGGTGTGGTCACTCACTCCCACCCATGTCCCTTAGATTATCTAATGGACCATGGCTCTCTTTGTCTCTGGATAAGACCTCAGAGTCTTTTCCAGCCCAGTGATCTTAGCAGCCACTACCAATTGGTCAGAGATGACCCTCAGAGCAAACCCAATTTGTCATCACTCATAAGATTCCTTTCAACTTTAAAATCCCATGATTCAGATCTAATCAAGTCCCTTTGTCCAAATGGAGGCACATGTTACTGCAAACTCAACCAGTCGAACACTCCAGGAAATCATACTGCTCAGAGTCAGGCGGGCCCTGCTGGCTTCCCACCAAGGTGCTTCTCCAGCAAAGGCAGCCAACCGGCAACACTGGCTTTAATTCTAGCAATAGTTTTTGCCAAAAAAGCTAATTCAGTGCTAGATTTTTCAGGCTCTTTCAAAGGCGTCTACATTTGATCCTTTGAGTAAGTTGAGTGTTGTGATTCCCCTCAAATCCCATCACGTAGAAGCTTGGACTCCATTCATAAATACCTTAAGGTCAGCCTTAAGGCTTAAAACCAGGCTGGCCTGACTCTGAGCCTTTAAATCACTCTATACCTTCTGGCCAGTAAGAGTGAGTTGCTGAGGTCCCTGATTTGGCTATGGTCTTCTGGATCCTGAACACTTTGTGCTCATCCCCCCTCAGGCATCCATTCCTGATGTGTCACTGACTTCTTTTCCTGTGTCCTATCTGAGCTTCCTTGCCTCTGATCTGATTCGGATGCTCCTCTTTCCTACAACGTGCACTCACTGCTCAGAACATGTCATCTTTCAGCCACTCCAGGTAACAAGCCCAGTCTAATCCATCCTTCAGTCAGGAACACGACCCCATAGAGGCCCGTGACATTGGCATTTGTGCTGAAGGAGAGAAAGACACAGATATTCAGAAGCAGAGCAGGCCCATGAAAGACCCCAAAGTCCTATGGAGAATCATGGAAGACTAAACACATCTCCTTGTTTCAACTTCCTCTCAAAGCCGCTAAATGGAGTTCTTTTTAACTCATATGGACAAAAAATTTGGAGAAGAATCATCATCAGAGAAGCCAACAAAATTTTACAAACTGAAAATGTGTGAACAGTAACTGTCCTAGTTAGGCAGAGAATATGAGCTAAAATGGGGCTTTATTACAGGGGGCCTATAACACTTACGAACATTACGGAAAATGTCTTCAACTCTATGTTCTTAGTAATTACAGAACCTTGCTGAGATGCCTGTGACCAAAACAACTTCCTTTTCACTTCTTCTACCAGAACATCTTAATGTCATCGTCAATGACTCTATAATCTTCTTCCGACTCCGTATTCACAGTGATGGTACCTCAGTCTGCCTGAGGGGCTCTAAACCCCTGTAAACTCCAGTGACCCCCTGCCAAAGTCACCCCAAATGATACACGATGGAAAATGCAACACAACTCCTCAACCCTCCAACCCTTCACACCAAATTGCACGAAGCCCCTCTCCCTTCTGCACAAATTTTGAAGAGACCTCTGGGGTCTCATTACCAACTCTTACTTGTTATTATTCTGCCTCAACTTAATGTCCCTCCCTCCTTTGAAAATCATTCTCATGCCCACTCTGAGGAATCATACTTTCTTTCATATTTTGGTTTTGCGTCTGGGCCTTGTTAAAAGCTGTTCCTCAAGCTTCCTTGTGGAAGCTTCCTCAGCCCTTCTGGTATTTGCCACGGGATGAGTGCTGGGTAACACCTTCAAGGGCTGGCTGTCAACGTAAGTGGAGGTCACAACAGCTTGTTTTTGTGAAGGCTTTTCTGGAGTTATATCTGACATAACCTCATCAGAGACACATTTTCTGAGGCTATAATTTAGCACAGACAGGGTTGAGGGAAGCCGGAGGCCTGGAAAGTTATATCTATTAGACGGTCTTTCTCAAGAGAGTCATGGCTGAGTGCTTGATGGCTTCAGAGGGCCTAACATACTCCCAGAAGTGCTACAGAGTAGACAGGAAGCCATGGCCATTGCGCTCAGACATGCAAAAGTCAGAACTTAGATTCTGGGGGCAAAGTCTTGACTCCAACTTTTACTGACTTTCCCTGAGTTTATGCTGCGTGGTGTAATATAAAAAGCAAGAGCTTTGAATTAATGGATACGAGTTTGAGGCCCAAGTCGACAAACGACAACCTGTGTGATCTTGCTTAGTCTTTCCAGACCTCAGCTTCCTCAGTGCAAAACAGAAGTGGTAATAATACCAGCCTTGCATGTTTGTGTCAGGAATTTCACATAACATATGTTGAAATGTTCGGTACGATGCTAGTTACACAGCAGCCCCTCGGTAAGTGATGGGTGTTGTTTTTATGCTCACTTGGGTAAAGGCCCATTTCACTGTCCGATGGAAGGGAGTCCCAAGAACACCTATGGAAGAGTCAAGATTTTCCTAAAAAATAGCTTAAAATCTTCTCATACACTTACTTAAGTTTTGATTCAGTTGAAGTCTCCACTGTTCAGGATCCTATAATGGAGAAAAGGGGGAAAGGTTATAAGAGCAGGAGTCACTAATCAACTCATCAGAACAGAGTCTCTGATTTCCAAGGAAATTAATCTCTCAATGGGATCGGGATGAGTTCCATGCAAAATGTGCTCCAATGGAAGAGATAAGCCAGTGATTTTCATTCCTGGCTGCACATAAGAAAATCCAAACAGCGGCCAGCCTGTGGCCGAGTAGTTAAGTTCACACACGTACTTCAGCGGCCCAGGGTTTCGCCAGTTCGGATCCTAGGCACAGACGTGGCACCACTCTTCAAGCCATACCAAGGTGGCATCCCACACAGGACATCCCACACAGGACAACTAGAATATACAACTACATACTGGGGGGCTTTGGGGAGAAGAAGAAGAAGAAAAAAAAAACAAAAGAAGATTGGCAACAAATGTTAGCTCAGGGCCAATCTTTAAAAACTAAAAAAATCCAAGCAATTAATTTGAAATTTCTGGAAATGGGGCCCAGGATCACAGTATTTTTAAGAGCTCTCCAGTGACCCGAGTGTGCAGCCAGGATGAAAAACCACCAGGGCTTTTTGAAAAATGAGCTACTGGATGGAATAGAAGGACTTACTCATTTGAATATCTGAAATTTCTTCTAAATCACCTGAGTCTCAGCATAGTTGCTGCTAAATCACTTTCTGAAAAGTGGCTAGAAACTTGGAAGCAACCAAGATGTCCTTTAGGAGGTGAATGGAATAATAAACGGTGGTATATCCAGACAGTGAAATAGCACTCAGCACTGAAAGGAAATGAGCTATCGAACCATGGAAAGACATGGAGGAAACCTAAATGCATATTACTAAGTGAAAGAAGCCAATCTGAAAAGGCTACATACTGTACAGTTCCAGCTATCTGGCGTTCTGGAAAAGGTACAACTGTGGAGACAGCAAAAGATTAGTGGTTGCCAGGAGTGGGGGTAGGGAGAGATGAACAGGCAGAGCACAGAGGATTTTTAGGGCAGTGAAACCACTCTGTATGATACTCTGACGGTGTATACATGTCAGTATACGTTTATCCAAATTCGTAGAATGTACCACACCAGAAGTGAACTGGAATGTAAACGATGGTCTTTGGGTGATGATGACGTGTCAATGTAGGTTCATCAGTTGTAACAAATGCACCACTCTGGTGGAGGATGTTGATAATGGAGGAGGTTATGCATGAGTGGGAGTAAGGGGCGTCTGGAAACTCTCTGTACCTTCCATTCAATTCTGCTGTGACCCTGAAAGCCTATTAAAAAAAAAGGAACCAACCATCTAGTGCAAAAGCCTTTAGGCCAAAGTCATTGAGAAAAAGATCCCAGAAGGCACGAGGATACACCAAACCTGGTTGCCTCACATCATCTGAGTATGTTGAGGCCAAAGGAAGGAGACAACTCCAAGCCCAAAAGAAGAGGAGGGTCTGCGGTTGAAGAAAAATGCAAACTAAGGCTCCGAAAAGGAGATGGAGCAGAAGCAAACAGAAAATCTGGAGGGAGAGCAGAAGCTGGTTTGGCAGCAAGACATGGAGATGCAGAGTAAGGTAGCCATCAAATGACTGTTGTGGGCAGCACGTGCAGCCACAGCTTCCCTTGCCTGCAGCCTGATCTCTCCTACTGAAAGGCTTGCTCCGGATACCAGCACGACATGCAGACGACAACACCATGAAGTTTATTTTTAATTGCTATGAGTGGTGGTTGTCCTTCTAACAGGCACTGAGTAAAAGTCATCCTTACTCTCTTCGAAGTGAGACACGGGCATGTGATCTGATCTCGCCAATGAAATGTGAATGAACGTAACCCAGGCCCTTCCAATGGAAGCTTTAAAAGCCATTGCACAAATCACCATGCCTGGGTCACCAACTACGGCTGCCCCATGTTAGAGCAAAAATTAAACTTTTGTTGTGTTAAGCCACAGAGATTTGGAGGTTGTTTATTACTGCAGCATAACTAGTTTCCCTTGATTACTACCCTACGGTTTGAGATTATGCATGGAACTCCTTCACATCAGGGGGTCTCAACCTCAGTGTGATGGACATTTGGGTTGGATAATGCTATGTGGTGGGGGTTACTCTGTGCATTGTAGCATCTTGAGCAGCATCCCTGGCCTCTACACACTAGACACCAGTAGCACCCCTTCCCCTGTTGTGACAATCAAAAATGTCTCCAGACGGTGTGATTCCACTTATAGGAGGTACCTAGAGGAGTCACATTCACAGAGACTGAAAGTAGAATGGTGGTTGCCAGGGGCTGGGGGAGGAAGGAGTGATTGTTTAACAGGCACAGAGTTTCAGTTTTGCAAGATGAAAAGAGTTCTGTGGATGGCTGGTGGTGACGGTGCACGACAATGTGAGGGTACTTAAAGCCGCTGAACTGCACACTTAAAAGTGCTTAAAATGGTAAACTTTATATTGTGCGTGTTTCCCACAATTCTTTTACAGGGAGGGAAAAAATGTTTCCAGACACTGCCAAATGTCACCTGGGTGGCAAAACGGCCCCTGGCCAAGAACCACCAGTTTAGGGCGAGGCTTGGCCGTGTTTACAGCATTGAGGGTTAGAATCTCAACTCTCCTGAAATGGTTTATATCTACTCTGATTTTACACAATGATTACAGATTACACAGTTTGATCCAGAAAAGGCTCCTGCCTGTGGACACAAAACTGATGTGATAGAAACAAGCTCTGTTTAAAACTCTTACTTTTCCCTCCATTTGATAAATAGAGTTCACCTGGCATTCCATGTGGACTAATTATTCCTAAAACCCACAGGGTTCTCACGCAGATGCAAGGGTTAAGGAGCCCAGTCTTGAAAGGTATTGAAGCCAAAAAAGGGGAGACTGGAGGGGCTGCCCAACTGGTTTGTGATTCTGTCCTTTGGTAAGTGTTTGTGGTTTTCCCTTCTTGGACTCACCTTCAGGAATATTCCTTAAGCCTGAGGGGTAAATTAAGGCCAACACAGGGGTTCAAATGGTGACAGGCTCTGCTCTCCATGAATCGAATTCAATGCTGACACTGAAGCAGCAGAAGGCGTCCATCACACCATCCTGCCTGAGTTATCTCAGAAAATCCTCTTTATTCTCAATACTGGGGCTACATTCTGACCCCTCCGTCCTTTTCCATAAAGACCCTCCAGATTGCCACAATCTAGGACCACTTCACAGAGGGCAGCATTACTGCTGGCTGAAGACTTCATCTCAAAGTCAGGGGCTGGCGCCCTTGATTGCAGGGCTTCTCTCTCTGGTCTTCAGGAACATTCTTTAGGTTGACACTGAAACTGCTCCCCCAAAGCCCTGTAATAGGCATGAACAGATTACCCTCCTCTTCTTGGTTCCCATGGCCAGAATCCTTAACTAATCCTCTACCCACGACGTAGGACTAGTTGCACAAGCTGTTGTTTCAGCTGCTCACTTCAACATCTGCTCTTGGTTTGCTTGCTCAACACCTCCAACACGCACGGAGCTGCCTTGTCACGCTTCATCCTGCTCAGCTTTTGGCCCCCTCTGCCCTCAAACACATCTGCATCTGCACACACCCGTCCCACCGCATCCAACCCCAAGTTCTGCCCACCATTGATCCATCCACCTGTGCTCCAGCCTCCAGCCCCTCAGGAGCCTGCACCATCAATTACTTGCTCTCCATCCAGAATCTTTAACCTCTCCATCCCTAAGGCTCCTTCATTTATTCAACAGGGTAACATATTTAAGCCTCTTCCATCTTGGAAAAAAATCCTCTCTTTATCCCTGTCTTCCTCTCCAGCTTCTTAAAGCAAAGTCTGTAATCTTCCTTGCTACTTATTTACCCCTGTACTGGGTCGATCTGTGCCCCCTTCTCCCAAATTCGTCTCCTTCCCAGGAACCTCAGAATGTGATCTCATTCGGAAATAGGATTGTTGCAGACGTAATTAGTTAAGGGTGGGCCTCTAATCCAATATGACTGGTGTCCTTACAAGAAGAGAAGAGACGCAGACATCACACACGGAGAACGCCACCAGATGATGGAGGCATGGATTGGAGAGATGTGTCTATAAGCCAAGGAACCCCAAGGATTGCGGCAGCATCTGAAGCTAAGAGAAAGGGAGGGAACAGATCATTTCTCAGGGATTCAGAGAGAGCATGTCCCTGACAAGTCCTTGATTTCAGACTTTCAGCCTCTGGAACTCTGAGAGAGTAAGTTTTTGCTATTTTAAGTCACCCAGTTGTGGCACATTGTTAGGGCCGCCCCAGGAACCTAATCCACCCCTTAAGTAACCACAATTCTCCGTCTAGCTCCAAGATTCTTCCCATGTGACCTGCTGGAGCCAAATCCAGACTTCCTTTTATTTGACCTTTCCGGGGCACATGCTACTCATTTATTCTTCATTGGTGCTCTTCTCCTTCTGTGTCTGTAATGACACTGGCCCCTGGATCTTCTCCTGCATCTTTCTCAGCCACATCACTGCCTCCTCCTCAGGCAGCCACCTGTTGAATAGAGGTGTCCCTGGGCTCGTCCACACCTCTCTTCTCACTCTGTTCTCACTCCCCTGTGGTTTCATCCAAACACCAGCTCTCCTACCACCTGCATGCTGATGACTCCCCAAACCTCGAGCCCAAACCTCCCTCCTGAGTTCTAGTTTTGAATTTCCCACTGCCTCCTAGAAGTTTCCATCAGCGCGTATACGAGCATCTCAAATGCTACAGGACTGAGATGGAAGTCATCATCTAGAATCCTCCTTCCTGAACAAGCTGCTTCTCCTCCCATAACCCTCTGTCCACACAGGGGCACAAGTCGGATGCTTGGTATCTTCCTGGACACCACACTGTGGTCACCAAGGCCACAGGACACTACACACGAGGGTTTGGGGACCCCATCCCCTCCTCACCATCCTGCTGCTGCAGCGCTGGCTCGGACACTCACTACCTCTTGTGACTAGTAGAAATCCTTCCTAAACCTCACTTTAATTCTGCTCTTGGGGCGATCTTTCTTATAGCCCCTTGAGATAAGTCACTTCCCTACTTCAGAGGCCCCCGGTTGCCTGGAGGACGATGTCCCGAGCACCCCTCAGCTTGCAATAACAAGGCCTCTCAGCATCTGGCTCTCAGGAGTGTACAGTGAGGGGATTCTGGATTCAATCCCAGGATCTACCACATACTTTCTGTGTGGCCTTGGGCAAGACACTTAACCTCTCTGTGCCTCAGATTAGATTCCTCCTCTGTAAAATGAGGTTAATAATAGTACCTACCTCACCAGATTGTTGTAAAGACTAAATGAGCTAATACGTTTAAAGTGCCCAGAACTGCAAGCAGCATGTGGTAAGTGAGGACTAAATATTAAGTGCTATTGCTGTAAGTACCACCTTCTCCCCTCCTGTCCTCCCAGCTCCACATGTACGTTGTCCTCCAGCCAGAGTCACTCCCTAATGGCACTCTGCTCCCCTGGCTCTTGGCCTCAACACACACTGCCTGGAATACGTTTTCCGTCCCATCCGTCATCCCCAGTACCCATGAACACCTCAAGACTCATCCCCTCTGTGACGCCACCCTAACCACCCCTCCACTGCAGCTACACGGGCTCTTCCTGGGCCCTCATCAGTTCCTGGTGCTCTCCTCTCTGGAGCACAGATCACACCAGGTTATAGGAACTCCCTCCTGTGTCTCCATCAACTCCTTCAGGCAAGCACGTGGCCTTATTGATCTTGCCGATACCAGCACCTGGCACAGCAGGCTCCATGTAGGCTGTGGAATTCAGCAATGAGTTGTATAGAGACGTAGAGTAGAGGTGGAGTAGAAATACACCCCCGGCTGCCTGGACCGTCCGGTTTAGGCCAGGGTCCTGGTACAATTATTAACAGCATCCCGTTTCACTCTCAAAAGTGTCTTGGTTTGGATAATAAATTATGAGGTCACTCTAGGTATTAGAGCTGTGACTCTCACCCTGTCAGACCCAATGCTCACTTTGTTTAGTAACTATTTTGGAAGATCCCATGTACTATCCTTAAATAAAATTGATAGATAATAGAACCTGAATAGAACAGAATTTCCAAATAATCAATGTAAGGCCCTAAATGGAAAGTAAAGTGGATTTAAAAGGAAAGTAGCTTAAATTAAAATTGTATGTATTTTGATGTATAAATGCTTGGGCAAATGACTTATACTTCTGACCAAGCTGGAGTAATAGATACCAAAATCAACCTCCTATGTGAGAAAACTGGAGAAAATAGATGAAACGATGGTCTCCAAGACACTGGAAAAAGCAACAAGGGACAGTGATCCCCTAGAGACAGGAAACAAATGAGGCAAGCCCTGTGATGATGCCACCTTACTGCCTCATGAGGGTTTCCAGCACAACACAGGGAGGGGATGCAGACAGGGCCCCGAGGTCTCCTCGAGTGGAAACGACAGAGCTGGGAATCTGTGAAAGCCAGGGTGGGGAGAATTCACAGGCAGAGCGCCGGGGAGGAGAGCGCTGCTCAGAGAGCTGCAGAGAGCTGCCGGGAATACTCTTCCCCCTCAAGGGTTCAGCAGAGTGTAGATCAGAGCGTGCATGGGAGGAAACTACCTATACTGGAGAAAGAACCATCCACAGGATTAAAGGGAACAGCCCTGGTGCTCCCCTGGGGCCAGGAATCGTGCCTGTTGCCATGAGCCAGAGTGGAAAACCTCATCATTCAAGAGGCACTGGGTAGAGTTGTCAGATGGGTTTGCCTCAGTAGTGGGGCGAAACAGCCCTAGACCAAATGCACTTCTTGTCGCCTAGTAAAGCAAGATCTGAAAGGACCAAACTCTTTCTGGGTAACTTAACTGTGCAACAGGACAAAGCCCAAAAATACATCTAGGGATACAAATATATCAAGTACTCAGCAAGATGAAGTTCACAATGTCTGTCACCCAATCAAAAATTATCAGGGATGTGAAGAGACAAGAAAAAATGACATGAGGATAAAAATCAATAGAAACCAATCCAGAAATGATACAAATGATAGAATTAGTATACAAGTACATTTGAACAGTTATGTAACTGTGTTCCATATGTTTCAGAAGCTAAAGACTGAACATTTTCACTAGAACATGGGAGATACAGAAGAAGACCCAAGTTGAACTTCTAGAGATGAACATTATAATGTGTAAGATGAAAAATACACTGGATGGGATTAACAGCAGAGTAGACGTTGCAGAATAAAAGATAAGTAAATTTAAAAACATAGCAATAGAGGGGCTGGCCTGGTGGGGCAGTGGTTAAGTTCACACGTTCCGCTTCAATGGCACGGGGTTCACCAGCTTGGATCCCAGGTGCGGACCTACACATCGCTTTTCAAGCTATGATGAGGCAGGCATCCCACATATAAAGTAGAGGAAGATGGGCACTGATGTTAGCTCAGAGCCAATCTTCCTCAGCAAAAAGAGGAGAATTGGCAGCAAATGTTAGCTCAAGGCTAATCTTCCTCAAAAAAATAAATAAATAAATAAAATAAACAAAGCAATAGAAATTATCCAAAATGAAACACAGAGAGAAAAAATACTGAAAAAAAAATTAATAGCATCAGTGAGCTGTGGGACAACTTTAATACATCTGGAGTTCCTGCGGGGAAGAGAGACAGAAAAAGTACTTAGAGAAATAAAAATTGAAATTCTTCCAAATGCTCAGGTAAGAATAATGTAGAATCATATGCTTACATTTAAACACATCAATCACTATGAAAATGACAGCTACAAATGCAGACACTGCAGGAGGTGTTACACTGGTGATTTGAATTTGAATACCATATGCGGGTTTTCTTCCTCGGATGGGACCATCTAGTATATTGCAGGATGTTCATCCACCCTAAACCTCACCTAGTAAATGTCAGTAATGCCTCCCAATCACTGTGCCCCCAAATCAAAAATCGCTCCCTAGAGTGCGGTGCCACTTCTCTGAGAACCACTGGTCTAGAACAGACCAGGGCCCAGCAAACAGTGGCCTCCTCGTGGCTGCATTTGTATGGCCTGTGAGCTAAGAATGGTTTCACAGTTTTCAAAGGTTGTGAAGAGGAGGAGGAGAGAGGAGAGGGAGAGGAGGAGAAAACAAGAAAGAGGAGAGACGAAGCATAAGGAGGCGGAGGAGGAGAAGAAGAAGAAAGAGAAGGAGAAGGAAGAGAAGAAGGAAGAGGAGGAGAAAATAAGGACAGTAACAGATTATATGTGGCCCGTGCTGCCTAAAGTAAGCTTTTGCTGACCCCTGGTCTAGACTCGAGAGGAAAAAGGATACCATCTGGTCCATTCCCTCAAGGAGTTTGTAACCTAATAAGGAATGAATGTTAGGATTCCATCAGAGAATCAGAACCACTGGGAGCGACATGCAATAAGGGGTTTATTATAGGGATTAGGCTTTACGCAACTGTGAGAGCTGGTAACAAATTCTACAGCAGACTGATGCCTTTGTGTCTGGTCGTGGCAGGAAGTCACTGCAGGTTGGCAGGGCGATTAGTTAGGAAGAAAAGCTGCACAGGAAGTGGGGGAAAGCAAGGACACACTGGAACCCACCAGGACCAACTGGAACCCAAGAAGGTAAACTAGAATCCATGTCTGTCTCTCACCACATCCAATCTCATTGATGAGTGAACTGAAGAAGCTGGCGCCCTCTGCCACAGAGCTGCACACCTGCCCCGACCTCCTACATGCTCTCACACACCACGGGCTCACCCAGCACTGCACCAAGCACACAGTCCTATAGCCACCTGCTTCCCTGTCCGTGTCCTTGGCTGGACTCTGAGACCTCCCAGTGGGGGCTGCATCTGTCTTGTTCATTGTTGTGTCCCTTGCTCCTAGCATGGTACTTAACACAGAGTAATTGCTCAATCAATATCTTCTGGATGAATGAGTGAAAAATAAATCCACACATCAAGTGAAAATTAAACTGGGCAGAAACGAAGCAGGTGATTCATCCGAGAGAAGGATGCTCTTGTTAGTCTCCATGTGCTGGTTCTAATTATAGAGGTGTTGTGGTTACTTCATATTATTCTGCCAGGCTTCAGTGGTAGACAAGAGCAATTCTCTATGTACACAGAGAGAGCTCCCCCAAAGGGTGCGTCCTTCACTATGCCGGTGCTGGGGAGGGGATGGTGCACCTGCTTGCTGAGCTAAACTAGCAGGAGACCTGTGTTGGGAACCTTCTGGCAGGAAAGAAACAGCATGCCTGGGACACCACCCATGTGCAGCAGGAAATATAGCATGTTCATCATGTCAAGACTGACCGGGATGCAAGAAAGGATATCAGGCAAGATTCCACCAATACTGAGGGACACATCGTAGTTATTATCATCACTAAATAATAGCTGACATTTATAGAGCATTTAGCCCATGCCAGGCCCTATGCTAAGAACTTCACAGGCACTATATCAGGGAATTCTCACAATGAAATCTATAATTATCACCATTGGATAGATGGGGAAATTGAGGCTTTGAGAAGTGATGTTGCTTACCCAAGATAGCAGAGCTAGTAAGAGGCAGACCTGGAATGCAAACAAACACGTTTCATCGTGAGACCCAATTCCTCACTGCCGTCTATCCTTGGAACCTGGGCTGGTCCCTGAGAAAACACGAGTCTAGGTTTTATTTTAACAAACAAAAGCTGTTTCCTTACAGTGGGTATTTAAATAGTTTTAGTAAACATTGGAAATTTACTCCAGGGTTAAAGTTTCAAAGTTATTGAATGTCAAATATATTATATATATTAAAATATATTTGTATATATCATATACAGATATGATATGTGATGTCATATTAAGTGCTGAATGCAGTAGGTCAGGAAATTCAAGCAAACAAAAAATATCCAATAGCATTATGTAAAACATCAGCTGCTTACCAAACAGGTGATAAATAGTAAGAAGTGTGACCTATTGATTGTGGTATTACAACATATGAATTCAGTCTTAGCTAAAATCTCTATTTGTTCTAGGTGAATAATACTTTTTAAACAATGTTAGCAATTTGAATAATATTTAGATCCATCTAAGCTTAAATCATAGCCCAATATACATACCACCCTTTTACACACATCACTATTATAGATATAATAGATTAAAATTAATTTCACATGTATTTTTGACGCTGTGCTGGAAATTGCTTGAGATATAAAGATTAATAAGACTTGGTCTCTACCTTCACAGGGATTCCAGAGAGTGAGGGGCACAGAAACTTCTCCAAATAACGCAGAATGAGACAAATGAGATCATAAAAGCCCAATGCATACTGGAAGATTGGAATAGAAATGGAAATTCTATTTAGTGCACATACTCATTAAAGTAATAAAGAGTCCCCCCCAAACTGGCTACTTTAAATTTTTATCAAACATATAAGGGAAACTGTTTCTGTCCAGTCTAATCTCTTTCATATCCTGAATCCATTTAGAGTTATCTAAAATCAATTTTCTTCTCAGGGGCACAGAATTTATGCTGTCCCCCTACCCCTGACCGTCACTGAACATTACCACATTTTAGCTTTTTCTATTTAAAATGCAAAGCAATATAAAACATAAAATTTTGAAACATAAAACCCCTTTGGAACTTCAACTAAAATGTTAAAGGCATAAAGAGCTTCATTCATGCTAAAATCAGACTAGATTTCAATCTTTAGATGGAGTATTTGATTGGTAATTCTTCATTTCTATAAATACATGGAAAATAGCAATCTAGTTTTAAAAGTTGTAAGAAAACGTAATATTTACATTTAGGAAAATTTCACATAAGTGTTTCCCAGATGCGTGCTCGCCATAATGAAAATGCATTTCCTCAAGAGCTGACTCTTCGAGGTAGTTGACTACTCCCCGCCCCTACAAACAATATTAGTATTTGCTAATATTCAAAAGTCTAAATAAATACCCTTTTCCTTGGGAATATCTTACTGTAAAAATATTGCCTGTAACCACAAAATCCAGAATGTCAAATTCTTCCAAACAGTCTAGTTTCTTCAACAAAAAAGCAATTTAAAAAGAACGATTGAAAGAGACAGGAGACCATATCAACCAAACATAATGGGTAGCAGCCCTTATTTGCATTCTAATTCAAACCAACCAAATAAACAAAAACAGTTTGGAGATAATTGAGGACATTTAAATATTGCCCAGATAAATTGATGCCATTAATGAATTATTTAGGTATGATAATGGGATTATAGTTATGTGGGTGGAATTCTTATCTTTTAGAAAAATGTTAAAAAATATTAGTGGATGAAATGATAGGATATCTGGAATTTGATTCAAAATAATCCAGTGGGGAGAGGATAAAGATAAAATAAGGTTGGCCTAGCTGAGGGGTACATAGAAGTCAATTATACTAATCTCTCTACCTTTGTATATGTTTTCAAGTATCCATTATATGAAAAAAAAAACCCAAAAATTAAGGAAAAATAAATACTGCTTGAGACACAGCAAAATAGCTACCTTGGATAACACAATAACAGTCACCTTAATTTTAAGAACTGTTGGTCATAAATATGGCTTTAAATATAGATATAGCTATATATAGCAGAATTACGGTATCTGAAAAAGAGGAAATTTCTTATGCTTAATTGAATCTCATTGTTCTCTTTCCCTGGATTTGGGAACAGAAACTGCTTCACTATCCCCAAATATTCTTAATTACTTAAGAATTAATTACCGATTTCAATAACCATACTCGTGCATTTTAAAAACAAATAAAATGAAATTTATATATAGGTATTTCTTTTTTTTTTTAAGATTTTATTTTTCCTTTTTCTCCCCAAAGCCCCCCGGTACATAGTTGTATATTCTATGGTTGTACATCCTTCTGGTTGTGGAAGGTATTTCTTTTATAAGCATTCATTTTAACATATACATCTTGATTATGTTAAGGTACTTGAGCAAGGGGGGGGGAGGGAGTGTGCAAATTTTGGTCTTATTAACTATCTCCCGCCTATTTAAGTTCTTTGAACCTAGTGGTGTCTATGGACTCACTGAATGCTTTAAAGACACTTAAATAATTTCAGCGCTGATATGAAAAAGCCGTTAAGACTAAACTATTTTTGTAGAAATTACAGGAAGGTGACATTATCAATTAGGGAAAGATTACAACTTAGACTGGAATCAGAAGTTAACGTGGGAAGACATTTCTGACCATCCAAATGCTGGGGGGAATGCGAGCTATGTGTCCCCCACCTTTTAACAGAATGTGGTGAAGGACCGGCGCGAAATCTGAGACCATGAAATTTGCTTGAGCTCGCTCCCAGCCTTGTTAATTCTTATCGCCGTTTTGATTCTATTCTTTTTCTGGTAGTTTCTGCTGTTTCTCCAGATTTTCTACTGGATGTTCTTGCATCGAACTCAAAATGAAAGGAGCAGGGGCGTCTGGGTTAGGCAGACCGGAGATGAGAGAGGTTCCTAAATCATTACCTACGTTGCCGTGAGTAAGCAAGTACCAACATTGTGGATACCCAATGGATGCGAGAACAGGGCGCGCAGAACGTTCCCGCTGCGCCAGATCGCACCTGCACCGGGCCTGCTGGCCACCGACAGGCACCTGGGCTCACAGCCTTCGGCCACCACGGGGGACTCCAGTCGGCCCCCTCCCCAGACGCCTCCTCTCCTTCTCGGCAGGGCCCGCACCTCCACTCCCCTTCCTGCGGACCCGGACCTTCTGCCCTGAGGGTGAACTGCGGGCTGGTATTTCCGCAGCCCAGGGTCCCCACCCCGCCTCGCCTCTCCCCAGGCCGGTGCCGCCCAGCTCCCTGGGCACATCACGACCCTTTCACGCTGTCAGGGCCAGTGCCCGTAGCGGGCCGCGAAGTGGAGCATAAGGTGAAGATTCGGGAGGGGAGCTGTGGCTCCGGGGACAGCGCGGGGCGGGGAGGGGGACGGCGCCGGGTGTGCGGGCGGACGCGGGCTCGCGGTCCCGCCAACGCCTGCGTTGGGATCTTGGGGACCACGAGGGGAGAGAGGATGAAAATCCTGCTAGGGAGGAAGGACGCACTCGCAGGCTTGTCTCCTGCCTGCTCCCTGGCGATCTAGGGTGAGGTGGCATCCTCCAGCTCGGTGGGCCTGGGCGGGGCCTGGTCCGGTCCTGCAGGGATCTCCCTGCGCTCGTCCGGGGCGCGTCCTAGGGAAGAGCAGGGCAGAGCCCGCGGCGCTGGACGGGGTACTGACCTTGCGCGGCCTGCGGGGCGCCCAGGGCTTGGGGAGCGAAATGCGCTTCCTGGGCGCGGGGCCAGGGACCAGGAGCCGGGGAATCGGATTTGGGGCCCTGGCCCCCTTCGGGTCTCGGCCTCCGCGACCCACCGGAGGCCCAGGCAGAAGGTCGGAGGCACCCGTGGGGTTAGTGGCTCAGAAACCAGACACGGCCGGGTGCCACTGCCTAAGGGTCCTCGGGCGAGTTTCTTAGTTTCTCTAAGTCGCGTATTTTTTATTTGTATAACGGGGCTTCCGTAGTGTCTTCAGTGGGTGCTGGGAGGGTTAAAAGGGAATCCAGTGCCCGGCAGACAGGGAACAGGCGTTAACAGCCGCTGTTACTATTACTAGTGTTATTATTAGCAGGCAGGACCCCAGCGAGAATCGCTTTTCCCCAATTTCCTTCCTGCCGTCGCCTCAGCCTCTCTGCACCTCACACCCCTTTCGCACTCAGCTCTAGCCCTTCGGCTCCGCTGCCCGCGGCAGCTCTGAACTCATCCAGTCTGTCCAGCCTCAAGAAGACGAGCCCAAGGGTCAAAGAAGACCCTCGACCCTCGCTCTCTTCCCGCAACTCGGATGCGACGTGCCTTGCGCGCCGGGGTTCTTGCCCAAGAACGGAGGCGCCCGGGCGCCCCTGCGCAGAACCATCGGGACCGGGCCTGGGGTCCAGAGCCGGGGCCTCGTGCTCGGTGCCGTGCAGAACGCGGCCGGGCCTGGTCCCAGCGCCGAGCACCACGCGCCCAGGGGCCTGCGGAGCCACCGCGACGCCCGGGACGCGCCAGCGCGGCCGGAGGAGAGGGCTGGGCAGGTGCCCGTCGTTCCTGTGGGTTCGTGGTAGCAGCTGCCCCAGGGGCCGGTCCGGTGGGCGAGGGCCCCGGGTACGCCCCGCTTGAGGCCGGTCCTTTCTGTGCGGGCGCGGCGCTGCGGACCAGGGGACCCAAAGAGCCAGGTTCTATTGGAGACCAACGTTTCATTTACAACTCCACTGAATCAGTGTTTTGCTTGGAAATTCATCGTGCGATATGTTTTCATTAGGTAAAAAATAGGAGCTTGGGAGCCGAGCTGGAGCCGGGTTCCGACCCGCGGTCACCCGTGTTGGTGGTTGTGCTGGTCTGGCCTGGGGCAAAGGGAAGGAAGAAAACTCGGCCTCTCCTGCGGGGCTCCGGACAAGCCAAGAGAGCCTCGAGGGTCGGCTCTGGGCTCAGCGACCGGCCGCACCTGGCGCTCAGACGACGTTTGTTGACCGAATAAATGAACTAATGTAGGCCTGGAGACGTGTTCGCGCAAAGGACAAGGGGGAGTTGGGCTGTGAACTGGCGAGTTCTTAGCATGAAATAGGTTCTCTTTATTCTCGACTTGTTTCCCAGCTCTTAGGCTGCCCCAGATCTGCAGAATTTGCTGAAAGGATCTCAAAGCTGAGGTGCTGAGGGTGAGACGATTGGACTGAGTTCACGATTGGACAAAGCCCAAGGAGAAAGAGGTGGATGAAGCGGAAGACGGAGGTTTGGGGGTGGCCTGCAGCCGGAGGATAGGAGCCCATGTAGGGGACTGGGGGTGCGGGCCAAGCGGGCGAAGACTGCCTGTGCGGAGCGGGGAGTAGAATCAGAAGCTCGTGTCCCGGGGCTACCAAGGGTTGGGTTGGGAACTTTCCAGAACATTCCCCCCAGCCCCCCCAGCCCCGAATTGCACTACTGCCGACCTGGAGGAGGTGGGGATTGCCCACAGCACGTGCGGTGCACGTTCGGAATGATGGTGTGGAGATGAGACGCTGGAGCAAAACATGAACCAATTAAAGGGCTGTAAAAACCTACGCCTCTGGGGCTTCCCTCCCTCCTGTAATGAGAAATTCATAGCTGGGGCCGGGGGCGGGGGGGGGGGGCGGATGAGGGGGAACGACCTTCTCACACTCAGAGTGACTTCTTTCCAAGCGGCGCGCAATGCAATTCTTTTGAAGAGAAGGAGCCGCGCTCAGAGCAGGCAGAGCCGCGGCGGCCCGAGCAACTTGCTGTCTCTGGGGAGTATTCGTGCTGGGCATCTCTGTCGTCTTGTTTCCCTCTCACCCACTCACCGAAGTCCAGAAAGAGTAAAAAACCTTTCTGGTTGCAAAGTCCTTTCAGAAATCAACTCTTTTCGAAACAACAGCAAAAGTTCTTTCTTTTCTAAAGAAAGGGATTCGTAACCCCTAGAAGGCACCTGCCTGGAGAGAGAATTCGTAAAATTTTAAATGTCCAGGACACGAATGCTTCATTTGATATTTCCCTTTTCCCTGGGCCCTGGTTTTGAAAATTGCAATGCTTTTTAAAAAATTGCCTTTTATTTTCCCCGAGTAAATGTTGGCCACTACATTCCAAATTGATCTCAGATCGTCCTCCAGCTTATTCAGGAGAAAAACCAATGCCTCCAGAAAGATGGAAAATAAATGGAGAATATATTTAGATTTTCTCCAATTATTTTTATTCTACAGGTTTCATAAATACTAAATCCTTTACTTTAAAAAACAGGATCTTTTCAACTTAAAATATTTGGAAGTTTTAAAAGCCACTTTGAGAACGGGTTGTTTCTGATCTCCCTAATGAATATGAATTGTAAAACTAAATTGTTTAATTGGGAGGACAAAAACTAAGTTTTAAAAGAAGTTCCATTTAAAAAGCAAACAATGAGAAGTACAAAATAAACGGTTCCATGTAGTGATTTAACACTTTATTTAGTCTGAATAGCTAGGTTTAATTTTTTCCTGCCTTTTTTTTTTCTCCCCAAATCCCCCCAGTACATAGTTGTATATTTTAGTTGTGGCATGGGGGACGCTGCCTCAGCATGGCCTAACAAGCGGTGCCATGTCCGTGCCCAGGATCCGAACCCTTGGCCGCTGAAGCAGAGCCCGCAAACTTAACCACTCGGCCACAGGGCCGCCCCGCTAGGTTTAATTTTAACACCTCTCCACGGAAGGTCGTACATCAGACACAGATCAGAAATAAATGCTCTGAAATTAAAATTCTACTTATATTACACATCGATTTCAGGAAGACACAGAGGGCGTAAGCATTTTGCTCTTGGGAATAATACTTGCAGTTCCTAAGGGATGAAGAAGGGGAAACATGTACACTGGACACTGTATTGTCTTTGCTTTTCTTTTAATACCAGAAGAAAATGCCCCACTCACGTTCATTGTTCCTCTGGAAATGTGCAAATCAGAAAAGCCCTGGAAGCCACACTTGGAGGTTGGAAAAGAAAAGGCGTTGACGCCATTGGAATTACGTTCGGTTTGTCTTAACGGGACAGTATCCAACTTTTCCTTCGTAAATATTTTGCAGTGAATCGAAATTAGTGGTTGCTCCGCTGCGGGATTCAGATGCACCCGCCTGGTCCCGTCTGTGCAAGGCGTGTGCGGGAGGGCAGGCGGCGAGGAGAGCAGAGCCCGGGTCGCTGTGCCCTCCAGCTTGGCTCCGGGTGCGCCCCCTGGGAGTCGGCGCCAAGGCAGGGTGTGGGTACTACTCAAAAGGCCGGGGAGGTTGCTCCTCTCTGCCAGAATGGGCGACCAGCGACGTCAGCCTAGAGCCTTCTGCTTCGGGCTGACATCCCAGCAACGCCGCGGTGGCCGACAGGTGCCGGCCCAGCAGCGCTCCCTTGCTGGGAGCGCAGCCGTTGGCACAGTCCTGTTGCTGCTGCTGCTGCTGCTGCTGCTGCTGCTGCTGCTGCTGCAGAATCGTCCGGGCAGCGGACGCGGCGGCGGCAGCGGACACGTGCAGCAAGGGGGCAGCAGCCTGGGTATGCAACAGGCACGACGGGCGCTGCAGCAGGTGGCAGTAGCCCCATGGAGTCGGGGGCAGACTCTGCGCGGCCCCAGTGCCCCCTCCCCGGGCCCCTTGCATGATACTCTCGATGCTGAAAGAGGTGCATCCGCCTCCCGGCCGCGACGCCGGCCCCTTGCCTTCCTCCCAAGGCTGGGAGCCCAGCGAGGGCTGCAGGGCCGGAAGGGCGCCGGGAGTCGCCAGGTCCGCGCCGTGCGCTTTCCTCGGCGCCTCAGCGTAGGCCGGGGCAGAGAGCAGCAAGTAGCGAAGGGGATGAGGGTGCAGCAGCGCGCACGGGGTGCTCCCGGGGGCGGCGGCGGGATAGGCCCCCGGGACAGGCTGCGGCGGGGCCGGAGACCCGAGCAACAGGCCCGGGTAGGGGCCGTGCAGGGCGGCGGGCGCGGCGGGCAGGGGGAAGGGGTGATGCAAGTGGGCTCCTGGGGGCGGGTGGTGGCGCTTGAAGCGCTTCCTGCGCCGGAGGAAGCTGCCGTTGTCGAACATGTCCTGGGAGGCGGGGTCCAGGCTCCAGTAGTTGCCCTTGCCGGGGTGGCCCGGCTCGCGGGGGATCTTGACGAAGCAGTCGTTGAGGGAGAGGTTGTGGCGGATGCTGTTCTGCCAGGCCGGGAACTTGCGGCGGTAGTAGGGGAAGCGGCCGCTGATGAAGGCGCAGATGCCGCTGAGTGTGAGGCGCTTGTGCGGGCTCTGCAGGATGGCCATGGTGATGAGCGCGATGTATGAGTAGGGGGGCTTCGCCGGCTGCAGGGCATCCCCAGAGGCCGCCGCAGACCCGGTCGCTGCCCTGAACTTGGTGCCAAACTCGGAGTCGTCCCTCTGGCCGCTGCCGCTCTCGGTGCGCTCTCGGGGAAGCACGCCCCCGCCCCGCCGCGCCCCCTGAGGCCCCGGCTGGTGCAGCTGCTCTAGGAATCGCTGGCTCCCCTCTGCCCCCTCGTCTTCCTCTTCCTCCTCCTCTTCATCCTCCTCCTCTCCCAGGATATCGATCTCACCGTCTTCCCCGTCGGAGCCCCGAAGGCTGCACGGCGGTGTGGAGCGAAGGCGCTTAGCTCTTGGCAAGTTCATGGGGAAGCAGGTCCTGCAGACGCAGGAAAGGTGGCGGCCGCTCACCTGGCTCGCGGGGGACTGGGCTGGAAGCCTCCTGGGTTAAGAGTGTTCCAAAAAGCAGGAACAGTCGTGGTCAGCTTTTTAGGTGTTCTTGACTTCTGGTTTCTCCTCCTTTACAACACCGTCCAGCGGAGGCACTTGGCCTTTTATTAAAGCTTCTCGGAGTCCCTGTGTGGTGGACTCCCCCCTTTATACCCCTGCTCCCGCTACCTCAGAGCGCTCCCACTTCCTCGCGACGCAGTCCAATGATGAGGGTCCGCTGCGTTACCCACACACGAGACTTCGGCCTCCTGCTCCTTACACCCCCACCCCCACCCCCAAGGAAGATGCTCCACTCCAGGCTTAGCCAGCCAATCGGGCCCAGAGCCACACAGGCTCTGTGAACGCGCTTTTAAAAACGCGCAAACAAAAAGAGAGGTAGGAAAATAGGATACCCAACAATCCAGGGCCACCTCGATATTCAGGCCTCTCTCCTAGAGGGTAGAAATTGAGGGGCGGAGGGAGGCACACAGTGAAATGCAGACGGTGTTGGCTGTAAAAGCATGTGTGGAATATGTTTTCGCGTTTCACAGCTGGTTAATCACCCGTTTTCATTGGTGGATTCTGTCCTCGTCCAGGATGATGAGTGGAAATATTTTTAATGTTCTAACTATATCCCAGAGCTCAGGGGTTGTGAGGGGGTGTTGCCTTGTCCCTACCACCCCCGACCTCAGCTCCCCAAAGTGTTCCCCCTGACTCAAATGTTCAGAAAATGTCCTCGCCTAAGCTGTGGGAGTTCAGGGTGGAGGGAAAGCAGGCGGGGTAAAGAGTCCCCTTCCATCAGTGATTCCCGAACTCCTCCGAACATTTAACCACAGTATGAAATACATTCTACACCACCATCCTGCATAGGGAGACTTACATAACTAAGATAGGTTTCATAAAACAAGTGAGCATTGACGTTCTCTGTCTCTTTTTTTTAGTGGCCATGACCAAGTTGATTTTGCCAAAAACTAACTATTGCACACTCAGTTTGAAAAATCTTGTTTTCACAAAAATGGCCCCACAACTCCAAGGGATGCACCTAGTCTGAGAGTCGGTGTCTCTCTATCCTCCTTCCCTTCCTTCTTTTAAAAAAGGCCAACATCAAGAACTTCTACCGTAAGAAGAAATACCAAACTTGCAACTTAAAGCAGGCAAGAGAGGAGCTGCAGTTTCCGCGTCTTTGACTAAATTGACTAGGTCACCAGTCCTTACTCACCCCGGGGAGGAGCACTATGACGGAGAAGCTCTGTTTAACTCACTCACTTGACATCCTTGGAAGTAAGGAAATTTTTAGGGTGACCTCATTTACATCAGTTCAGAGAGTAAAGTAGCAGTAGTGGAATATAACAATGTGTGCTATAGAAATAGGGATCTTACAGTAAGATACTGAGCAACAGGATATATTCATAATTTAATACCTACCTAGTTGTGAAAAGAACTTGAGGTGGCATCTAATAAAAATGCAGCACAAAAAACATTGTATTATTCCATTGAGTGGCACATAGTACATCTTCCATTAGTATTTGTAAAATGACAATGAATTTTCAGTGAGAAATCCGAAGCCAGCTAAAAGGCTCAAATATAAAAAAGTAGCTGGTCCCTTCAAGATAATATTCTGCAAACAGCTTTCTTGCAACTCTTTTTAAAGTCTCATCCTCTACCCCTGAGGGTTTTACCCTCTAAGTCTTCTCAGTTATATGTAGCTTGAAATAGGACAAATAACAGGTTTTGAGCCTAACAGATTTGTGTTTGAATCCCATCAATTACTACTTGTGTGCTCTGCTAAACTAAGCTTCAGGAGGGCTGGGACAGGTGTCTTATTCAAACTTTGGCTTCCAGGTGCCTCCCCCTCGGCCCCCTGCAGGTGAGGCACAGTTCTTCCATCAGCAGAGGAATCTGATTACCCAGAAGGGGAGCATTGTTAGTTTACCTAGAGTCAGCTTCTATGGGGATTTGGGTTATTTAAAAATGAAAGGAGAAATGTAAAGGCAGGCTAAAAAAACACACAAAAAACAAAATGACCTCCATTGATGGAGGTATGTCAAAGGGGGCACAGGAGACAAATGGAAGAGCTCCCCGTGGCCAAAGCTGGGGCAATTTGAGCCACAAAATAAAATAGTATTGGGTTATAACCCAAAGTATAAAATAAATATCCATGTGTCCATATTGATAAAAAATAAATGACTGAATAAATTCATAAATGGAGGGAAAGAGGCAAATCTGCCTTGCAGAATTCGAAATAAATTATGTAGAAACTCTGCCCTCAAGGAGGTGGAGCCTAACTCCCACTCCTTTACTGTGGGCAGAGCAGTGACTTCCTTCCAAAGGGAACAGAATGTGTGGGGGTGCGGTGTGGGGGGGGGGGGGGAGGGGGCGGGAGAAACCTAACCAACACAACAGCCAGGTGACCAACGTCAACATCAAGAATCATAAATCATGTTGACAGTATGGACCCTTGATGTGATGTGATGAAAATGGTACTCTGTGATCTTGCTCCCCCAAACCCGTCTAAATCAGGGAAAAAACATCCAAGTCTGTAGAGGAGCATCTTAAGTACTCCTCAAATCAGATCAGTACTCCTCAAAACTATCAAGGTCACCAAAACAAGGAAAGTCTAAGAAACTGTCACAGCCAAGAGGAGTCTAAGGAGACATGACTGCTGACTGATGTGGGGTCCTGGATGGGACTCTGGGACAGAAAAAGGACATGAGGGAAAAACAGGGGAGATCTGAATAAACTATGGATTATAGTTAATAATAATGTATCAATATTGGTTCACTAGTTGTAACAAATGACCACACCAATGTAAGATGTTAACTGTGTGTATGGTGGGTGAATAGGGGAACTCTCTTGTACTATCTGTTCAATTATTGTTCTGAAAATTACATTCTATTAATTTAAAAAACTTAAACATAGGCGGAAAGGGCCTAATAACCAAAAAGTAGAAACTCAAATGTCCATCAAATGATGAGTGGATAAACAAAACGTGGTTTATAAGTAGAATTTTATTCAGCAATAGGACACAACGTGCTGACACATGCTACAACGTGGACGAACCTTGAAAACATTATGGTAAGTGCAAGGAGACCAAACAGGCACGTCTACAGAGGAAGTAGATTAATGGCTGCTGGGGGCTAGCTGCAGGAGGAAACAGGGAGCAAGTGCTCATGGATACAGTTTCTTCTGGGAGTGACAGAGGTAGTGGTTGCCACTACCTGTAGATATACTAAAGCCATGAAATGTACACTTTAAAAGGGTGAATTTTATAGTATATGAATTATATCTAAATAAAATTGTTATACAAAATATATCCAGGTAAAAACAAAAAGCTATATTGATGAAAACTAAGTTGAATGCTTTGGAAAGACTCCATTATGAAAGAAAAAAGAAAACTCTTACTGTCTGTCCCATCAATTCTTTAGTGTTGTCTTACAAATCAAAAGCCTTATTTTGTGGCTCCTGCAACATTTGGCATGGGGCCTAGAGCACAGTGGGCATTCAATGGCATCTGGTGATTATTTCTTTCCTAACTCTGAGTAAGTTTTTTCCTGAATAAAACTATCAGGAGCTCACAAAAATGCATCCTAGTTTGAAAAACCAACCTTCCTAAACTAATCCAAAGAAAGGATGATTTCGCTCCATTTTACTCTGAAAATTAAAGGCAAGTTGGTCATCAAGAGTTAAAGTTGATTCTAATATTAAGACTAATTCTGAGCAAAAAAAACCTAGCCTATCTTTCTTTTTCATCAAAGTAGGGCAAGTTGCTAGACATTCAAAGGCAGAATTCACTTCTTTCAACATCACCTCCACAATGTATGGCATTTCTAGAACTGGGAAAGCCATTTCAAAGCAATCTAAAAGATAGTTTTCCCACCTATCCTAGCATGTAATCCAAATGAGACAATTATTCAATGTGTAGCAAGCAAGTCAGTCCATAAATGTTTAAAAGCCTTTTTAACTCTATTTTGTTGATAGTTCCCTTCAAGTTTTACGATCTAGGAATTACAGAGCCTTTCCATCTCCTGGTCTCCCGTCTCACCCCGTGCTGACCCTTCCTACAACAATCTTAAACTCAGTACCAATGCACTTGCCCCTTTCACTAAAAGCTGGAAAAAGCCTAGGAAAGAACTATTTGTTTTAAGAAGGTACGCAGAAGCTTGAATTTTTTATCAAGTTTTGCTGGAAAAGGAGAATTCACATTTACTGGCACTCTATATTCAGGGTGCTTTAAATTTAATCCCTGGAACAACCCAGAGGGATCTGTGTTTTATCTCCATTTTATAAATAAGGAGGCAAAGGCTCAGAGAAATTTAGTAATTTATCCTGTATTACTCAGTAAACTATAAAGTTTTAGATGAACTATGCCTAAACTTGATTATCATCGTTATGACCAATAAGCTGCAAATTTTCTATAGTTAGCAGAATAACAAAACATGTTATTTAGTTAATGAGTTATAGATTTGCATTATAAAAATAAAATTTTCTCTCGAGGCTATCTATGGCATGTTCCAAAGTCCTTTGATGTGCAGGTTAAACTGATAATGGCTCTAATCACTGAAAAATATTTCCTTTTGGGAAAAATCAGAATGAAGAACAGGACAATGCATCTTTAAAAGAATATATAAACAACGTAAAAATACAGTATAAAATCTAAATTAAACAGTGAGAGGTCATTCCACCCAGATTGGCAAAGGTTAAAATGTGTTAGCTAGGATTGGAAAAATGGGTAGTTTCATACACTGCTCTATAAAGGCAAAAAGGTACAGCCATTTGGAAGGACAATTTATCAGTATCTGTAAAACTTTCTGAATGTGCATCTCCTGGAAGCTAGTGATCCCACCCTTACCTATCTACTCTAGAGAAACATTCTGACACAAGAGCAGAAAGACACGCACAGTGATGACTGCAGCACTGTTCACAATTTCACAAATGAGAAACAATTGGTTCATCTGCCAAAGCAATCACATCCAGCTCACTTCTGCAACTAAAAGCCCTGAGCCACTTCCCAGGGCATTCAGAAGAATCCGGATGTTTTGCTCGGTCCTATAAGAAGCAACAAGCCTGGCCTTGGTCACAACTCCAATTCCACCTCACACCCTGGATTTCTAACCTTCCGCCACCCTCGCCTTCTCCCTGGTCTTCCAACACCCTATGCTGGTTCCCACCTAAAGGGCCTCTCCACTACTTGCCCCCTCTGTGTAGAACCTTCTCCCCTACTCTACATGAACCACTCCTTTAAGTCCGTTCTCAAGAAGCCACCTCTCCTCAGGGAAGCTTTCCATGACCACTCAATCTAAAGCTGATCTTTATCAGCCTTCTTAGGGCTACCTCCTATTTTCTCATTGGTTTTTTTTTTTTTTAAGATTTTATTTTTTCCTTTTTCTCCCCAAAGCCCCCCGGTACATAGTTGTGTATTCTTCGTTGTGGGTTCTTCTAGTTGTGGCATGTGGGATGCTGCCTCAGCGTGGTCTGATGAGCAGTGCCATGTCCGTGCCCAGGATTCGAACTAACGAAACACTGGGCCGCCTGCAGCGGAGCGCGCAAACTTAACCACTCGGCCACGGGGCCAGCCCCCTATTTTCTCATTGTTTTAAGTCCCTCCACCAGAATGTAAGCAGTATGAGAACCTGGCCTTTACTTGCCATGTATGGTTTCAGCCCCAGCACTAATGCCTGGCCAAACTGGAAACTCTCAGTAAATGCTTTTTTAAAATTAATGCAATCTATGCTATACTATGAATTTCTATGCAGTAGTTAAGGAATAAGACATATTTAGATTCACCATCATGGAAAGATCTAAGACTAATAATTGAGTTTCTAAAAAAGCAAACTCTTACAACCTATAAAAAATGATGTATTATTTAAAACACACAAAACCTTTCCTTGAGGATATTTACAGCAAGTTTGTAAGCTTCCTGAAGAAATCGCTTAAATTATGGTTCTAATCACTGGAAAATAAATCACTTTGGGAAACAATGTAAATCATAATGTGTAAGTGAAAAAAACATCTAAAAGGAGAGAAATTAAACTGACACCACTGCTTACCCCTAAGAAGTGACAGTGACCAAAGGGCAAAGGCCAGGGGAGAGTGACTACATCTGTAATACGTGCACTTTCACAACCCGAATGTATTCATGCAATACTTACGTAATGGAAAATATCTAAAGATTAATTTACTTGATTTTAAAGGAAAAAACCAAATATTTATGAGTTTTATAAATACGGATTTTTAAGAGTATACATTACGACTACTTCAAACATTTCTCCCACAAGAGGACACTTAATTATAAGCCCTTTCTCATGCTCTAGAACAGATGAATCTAGACACTTATTTGCCAAAGAACATTACATATTATCATGACCACATTAATTATAAGACTAATTTAAATTGTGTAGAAGAAGAAAACATTTATCTAGGCTCTGCTGTGTGCCAGGAGCTAAGTTGGGTGCACTACAAAACTATTTCATCCTCATAACAATCTTGAATGGTTGATATTATTACCGTCCACTTTATAAATAAGGAAACTAGTCTCAGAGAAAATACTTTGCCCAAGATTACACAGCCAAGAAGCAGCAGAGCTGGAATAAAGCCCACACCTGACTCAAAACTCAGCTGACTTCCTAGTGGGCAATTTGCTGCCATAAAATAAGTGTATTCTGTCAGCTATGAATTAAGAGAATGGATTCAAGAAGCAAGTAGATGAATACAGAGTGGTTACATAAAAAAGATATAGAATGCACCGAAAAGGAGACACATCATTTCAATAATTAGCCTGCCTCCAACCACTGGAGCCATTCAAGATACACAGATGTAACTCTTTTACTTAATGTTCTGAAACAAAATTCCAAAAGCCATTTTCATAGCCTTCTGATATTTAACAACCATTATTTTAGGAAAGCTCTTCCTTAAATTCCATCTAACGCCTTTCTCTTACAATTTGAATACAGTTATGCTCACCTGGCCTTTAGCAGAAAAGGGAGAAAAGTAAGCCATTGTATATTCACACACCAACCATTTATATAAAGATTGTTAAATTATCAAAAGTTAATTGTAGTTATACCTGAAGTTTTGTACCTGGTTACTTTTGAGCTTACACTGAACATTAAAATTGTTCAAAAAAACCAAGATGAATTTAAAAGTAAGAGCTCTAAAACTGGAATCTTCTAAACATAAAGTGAATGGCTGACGTTTCAATACAGTGACTACCAGCAAGGCTTAGAAGTGACTAAGAGATGGTTTCATTTAATTTCTTTGACTCGGATTTCTTCCACTTATAAGCTTCTAGCCACAACAAACCTCTTATTTCATTTGATAAAAATAGTGACATTATTTGTTTTGTAAAATTCTTAATAATAATAAAATTATGATATGTATGCAATGAGCTGAAGTTCTAAGGGCAAATGACAAGGTTGAAGGTTTATCATTATTATTACATAACCTTCCTGGGTGAGAAATTCAGCCTATGCAAACTCTAAAGCCAATTCTAAAAGACATTTTTGTGAAATATCTATCTCCAAAAAAAACACTTTAAGGACATTATATTTTATTGAATGAATATCAAATGTTTTACAGTACTGATTTACTATATCTTATGTATTATATAAAATAAATACTATTTTAAAGTACATTAGTACATTGCAATTTATAACAGAAGTAATGCCAAAAAAGATGCTTGAAATGCAGCCAGTAAGAGACACTTATTGCCAATTTTATCATCCGATCTTTTGATAAGAAATGCTTGCAGTGTTATGGACAAACTTGATCTTCTTTGAAATGTGCTGTCCACCGCTTTTCTGTTTCTGTCACAGTAGCTATAAATAGTTGTTTAAGGATATCCTTATCTAAATTCCTGCCTGCAAACAGAACAAAATATGGTGTGATTATACAATGCTTATTAAAATGACACAGGTTACCTATCAATTCCAGATCATTAAAGGCTTGATGATCTTCAGAAATTTACAAAAACAAAAGTAACTGAGTGATTTCTTAACTCTCTAGTTAAGTCCCTCAGAAGTAAACTGGCACTTGGATTAATCACTTTTCTAAAATTGTCTGAAGAAGAGTAAAAGGCCTAATGAGTTCTTATGAATGTTATCACATGATTAAGACAAATATATTAACTACAAGCTTATTTAGGTTTACAAAAGGGGTTCTCACTGGTTAATACTGCTTATGTAGCACATTATATCCCTTTCAAATATATTTTTTACTGTGTTTTAGAAATTTAACTGTTTGTCACTTACCAATAAGAACCAATCGATTTGTTCTCTCAGTGTCATCTCTCCAGCTCACTGGAGTCTCCTCCAGATCATAGAGCTCATGGACACCTTGGACAATCACTTGTTGTGGTCTGTCTTTGATTGACACCAGCCCCTGTTGAAAGGAGAATGATCACCCAGTCCCAGTTCTAACTTAAAAACAGAAATTGAGCATCAAGGTTCATGGATTAATTATTCCTATTCCTAAAAAACAAACTCATAAAGGAGATGCTATTAAAATTACTTATTTCCAGTTATTTGTGCATTAAAGAAACAGTTTCTTAAAGCCTCCAATTTTTAAAAAAGGTTTCCATGCACACCGATTTTTTCAAACAATCCCTTTTTGTAATGATAAAATTAACGCATGTATTAGGACGTTCTTTCACTGTTCTCTTTATCACGACAAAAAACTGAAACAAAAGGATAAAACAAATCTGATTCTACTGATTATTCTACTTTTAAGAATTTTATACTTGTTTCAGTTTTAATGGGAAAATGTGAGAAGTCAAAGGATTTTGGTGATAAAAATTTGTTTTTGAATAGGTTGCAATAAATGGAGTAGATGATGAAATAAAGGAAAAGAAAAACTATTTATCTGAATAAAAGTTCATTTTATATTGATTCACAGAAATAATGAACAAATTATCCAATAAACTGGCTCCTATGGGGATGAAATAATTTCTATGAAATGTTTGTCAAACCTATTTGTTTTAAAATTAATAGATATATTGAAAAATAGTAAAAGACAAACCACTAATATCTCATCACACAATTTTTTGTGTATTTTGAGTGTGTTCTTCCAGTTTTTCTTTTCCTATTACCAGTTTTTTCTTGTTTTTTTCCCCTAGTTTTATTGAGATATAACTGACATATGACACTGTATTAGTTTAAGGTGTACAATATAATGATTTGATTGCTCTCTGGTTTTTAAATTTGAATTTTAATACGTAATAACAAACTCCTTGGAAAGAATTACCTAGGCATCAATTTTGTGTTACTTGTATAAAGAATTTGAAGCATTAGCTGTTACTAGAGTTGACATTTTAAACATGTTGCTTATGATAAGACTAACATTTTCTAACAGGAAGGAGAAGGAAGTCTGTGAAAATAAAGGCTGTGTTGCCCCAGATCCCCGGGTGTTGTTGTGATGAGGAAGGCCAAAGGAAGAACCAAGGACAACTGCAGAAACAACTCTCACATACCTAAGGACAAAATCCAAACTGAGCTGGTGCAGGAGGAGACATGGACTCCGTGCAGGGGTCTGGATGGCAGCATTGGTATAAATGCCCAACGGCTGCTGTTCTAGCTCACCCCTCACCCCATTCAGTACTAGGGGATAAAAGCAGCTAGAGCAGGAAACATGCTTTGCCAGTTAGGATCACAGCATGGAGATGGTGCTACAGTCATAAAGCGGAATCAGGGTCTGGCTTGGTTTCTCTGGGTGAGAATGATCTGGGGGTGGACTGGCACTCACCTGTGTCGCTCTGCAGCACCAACGCCAGGCAGAGCCAGCACAGGGAGTAAAGAAATCTGAACCCAAACCGTTTCTCAACAGTCTCAACCCGTGTTATTCTAGTGACCCCAGGAAGTCAGTCACTAACTGGAGAGCCTAGTCACTAACAGTAATACTAATAAACAGTAACAAGAAAAAACTTCATGCACACTTCTGGAAACACAACAGTAGACACTCACATGACTGCTGACGGTTAAGCACACAAAAAGCTTTGTGACATACGTACCCAAATGTCAAATAGTAGGAATGGTTTCCAAACAGAGAACAAGAATTCTTCTAGTCTTTTTAAACTGTGTTTATATCATGACAAATGTTTAGTGTCTGCTAAATGCATCAAGAAGCATAAGGTTTAGGGGCCAGCCTGGTGGCACAGCGGTTAAGTTCACACGTTCTGCTTCTCGGTGGCCCGGGGTTCGCCGGTTCAGATCCCGGGTGCAGACATGGCACCACTTGGGAAAAGCCATGCTGTGGTAGGCGTCCCACGTATAAAATAGAGGAAGATGGGCATGGATATTAGCTCAGGCCCAGTTTTCCTCAGCAAAAAGAGGAAGATTGGCAGTAGTCTTATATAATTAGTCTTCTAATAATAGCTCAGGGCTAATTGTCCTCAACCAAAAAAAAAAAAAAGCAGCATAAGGTTCAGCTGCAAAAGGAGTTCTAATATTATTTCTCTGTTAAGGAAGCTCTCTTGGAGAAATAAACACAAGAAAACGTTCACTTTTCTCTGACTGACCACACTGTGTGCCAAGGGCAGGAGAGTTTCAACGACTCAAGGTCATTAGCCAGGTAACTGCTCCAAACACCTGGGAGGACAGGGTGGGGGTCAAGCACACAGGTTGTTGAAGCTGCAACCCTAAATGAAGCTGTGCAAACAAATCATGCTTTATGCAGTGATTTCCAAAGCATCTTTTGAGCAATGGAAATAAGGAAAAACGAACATAGACAAAGGTTATCTGTACCAAAATCAGTGCTTCTGTTTAAAACCAAATATGGCTTTATACAACAGCCAAGACAGGGACTTTGTCCAAAAGTCTAAGACTGTGAACTGTATACCGCACCTTTAGTCGTATGACTTCCATGCAGGCATCATCCTTGTTTCTCACATTCTTTTCCCACAGAAGATTCTGTATCAAGTGACATATTTTAATAAGACCAACCATTGCTAATAGCAACAAGTATGTAACAAAACAGCTGATAAATCATTAATCAGTTAAAAACTGCATTCACCTGAATAAATACATTCAGACTTTCTTCCTTTGCATTTCCTGGCACTTCAAATGTGACTGTGACAACACTCTGTAAATCAAGGAAGATAATCACTAATGATTTTTTTATAGTAAAGTCAATACATTTTTTAAAACCCTAAGTTTTAAGACAAAAAGTAAGGAGCACATTCACTGAAATTTATGCTGCCTAACAACAGATATTAGGCATATCTTTTTCACTGTACTTGCTGACTTTTGGTATCAGCAACTTCATTTTCTATATTCTGCAGAGTTGGTCAATGGGTTAGTACTTGCAGAGAAACTCTCATGACAGGGTTCTCATTGTTTAATTGACTCTCCAGGATTCTGAGCACTAAGAGGGAAGGTAATATACACAGTGTATCAACTATGACCAGAGCCAGGTACTTCTGTCTGGGTCACTTCATCTTTTCATTTACTCATCATAACAATCCTGTGGAATACAGAGAATTATTTCCATTTTATAAATCGGGAAAAAGGAGCCTCAGAAAAAATAAACTACCCGGGTGCCAGGAGTAAAACTCAAAAGCAAAAGTGTAATTCTATTCTCTGGGAAAAATAAATACAAAGGAAAGATTTGGCTTATCTCTGACCAAGCATGTGCCAAGGGGAGAAGAGCTCCTAGAGACGAGAATGATAGTCTCATGTCACCTTTGGTTTAGAAGTTGACATCATCATTTACAGAATGTTAACTTTGAGATTTATTTTTCCTCCTGATCTTGATAAAGCTCACTGCCCACTCTAAGGAACCAGAAGCTGCAGATTTCCTCTAGCAGGTCACACAATTAAAATCCAAACCTCCGTCTGCTACTGTAACCCAAAATTTCACACTTAGTGATAAAAATATACAAGGGCTAAGCACACCCGATAAAAGCACAAACCCCACCTTGGATACTGAGAGTAAATGCCCAAGTCAAGCTTAAAATGGTTTAAAACAGGCAGAAAGAACATAGTAAAGCACAGCTTTGCATAACTTCCTAGAACCGAATATCTAAACAGCAGTTCCACTCACCAGTAGAAAATAATACAGGCTAAATACGAAAAGACAGTTACTGTCTTTTCGTATTTAGCCTGTATTATTTTCTACAGTTAGAGAATAGCTAAGTATTAAAGACCAATTTAGGCACAAAATATATTGACATTTAGTCTCCACTGTTGCTAGTAACAGGAAAAGCAGAAAGCACTTTCTCGCTCAGATAGAAGTACAAGCCAACTAAAACTGGACTTTAAAATGTCAGAATTTTAAAAGTACTTATTCTGTCACAATAGCCAAGAAGTAGAAACAATGTATCATTAACAAATGGATAAAGAAAATGCAGTTTAATAATGTAATATAAAAATGTGGTATAATAATGGAATACTACTCATCCTTAAAAAAGGAAATCCTGTCACGTGCTACAACACAGATGAGCCTTGACGACATTATGCTAAGTGAAATAAGCTAGTCAGAAAAGGACAAATATTATATGGTCCCATGTATATGAGGTATCTAATGGAAAAGTCCTAGAGAACTGCTGTACAACAATGTGCATATAGTTTAACAATACCCTATTATACACTTCAAAATTTATTAAGAGATCTCATGTTATGTTTTTTTACCAAAATATATTTTACTTTTTAATTCTTTTTCTGAAGAAGGTTAGCCCTGAGCTAACACCTGCTACCAAGTCTCCTCTTTCTGCTGAGGAAGATTGGCCCTGAGCTAACATCCATGCCCATCTTCCTCTATTTTGTAAGTGGGATGCTGCCACAGCATGGCTTGATAAGCAGTGCGTAGGTCCACACCTGGGATCCAAACCAGCGAATCCTGGGCTGTGAAAGTGGAGCAAGCAAACTTAACTGCTGTGCCACTGGGCCGGCCCTACCCCAATTTTTTTTAAGTGCTCATTTTTAATTCTTAATAAATACATTCTGCTTTTAAATTATTCATTTTTATAAATTTAAGGTAACAACAGTATGCATTTAAACAAAATGACAGTCTTCTTTCCTCCTTAAAGCAACCACTATAAATAATGCCTAAAAGTCCATATCAAAATGTACAGCAAACCATATAGCATATCGAAATACACAGCAAAAGGCTGCCAAATGAAACAGTTTCAAAAGACAGTAGTAATTCAACCTTCAACAATGCTTAAAATATATTTTATTCAAGTGAGATAACTTGGCTTTCAATATTGGGAATGTCTTGACTGGATATTGCTTTATTCTACTGCTTTACTCTTAGCTTAAAGATTTTTGTATCAAGGATGACTTTGCTTTTGACAGGTTAGAGATATAATATTTCTAGGAGGTACAATTAATGCCAATGTGAGCTAAAAAAAACTTTTAAAATTTAAGACAATGCATCTTGGAGGTCAAGGAGAGAGAGAATACATTTCAGAAGTAGATGTTTTTCTGTACTAATAAACTCTTGTCATATTAGACAAACCTTGAAGAAGATGAAACCCATACATTCCCAGTGCAGATGAGGGTCACAAGTCCTAACTGGCTCCATTAATAAACATGCATAGATTGCCACTTAAGTCTCCTCATCTACCTTCCCACCTTCCAACCCCAGGTGTTCCTTATAGGGAGTGAACAAGAAATTCATCAAAAATAGAGAACTGTATTAAACATTTATTCAGGAATAAAATTTTAATAACATACATAATATGTCCTAGGTATTACCCATTTCAGACTTTTTTCCCCCAGTTTATTTTTGTTTTGAATCTACAATTAACTCTCCTTTTCCCACGTCTGCAGACACAAAGCAAAATCTGAAGGCAGGCAAACTGAAGAGCAGAAAACTGAGGCAATAATTCAGAAAACTAAAGCAAAACAAGGTAATGCCCCCAAAATAAAATTTAGGACTGAGTCCTAAATTTTAGGAGTTTGTTTGGGCAGGTTTTTCTTTACGCTACCCACCAGTTTTTCTCTCAGTTTTCTACTCTTTTGCAAACAATACCTAATATGCAATAACTTCTATATGCTTTCTTCATCTGGAAAACTAAGCCCGCTAGCATGCTTACACCCAAAATCTGTGAGCCACGCTCCAGTCCTCTGCTCCTCTTCGCCTGTGTAATCTCTACTGTGACATCCTGCCTCCAGGTACAAAGCTGAATATTTGGCATTTTCATCCAAATCAGTTTACCTTCCAGCTTTCTCTTTTTCTAGGTTCCTCTAGTCAGTCTAAGCTTGTTTCCCATCGCTTCTCTCTCTTCTTACTGCTTCATCACCAGTCAGTAAGTCTGCCTGTGAAACAGCCCTTAATTTGTCCCAGTTCCATTCTCACTCTAACCAACAGAGCCCAGGCCCTCATCCCAGGGTGTCTGGACGTCTGCAGTATCTTCCTGCTTGGTCTCATGACTCTCCACTCCAATCCAGCTTACCTGACACTGCCTGACAGCACAGCATGCGTTCTCTCTGCCTAGCAAATCAAAGCCCAACACCTTAGCTCAGGATTCCAGTACCAAGCATTCTGCACTAGAGTCCTGCTCTTCTAGAGCATTCTTACTTTCCCACTTTTAAACATCTGGATTGCTCTTTCCATTACTTCTTCCAGTCAAAAAATCTACCAGTTCAAGGTTACTTTTTGATCTGTAAGTCAGAATAGCAGTTACCTCTTTGGGAAAAGGAGAGTCTGACTTCCAAATCTTCTACATTTTGGTCAGAGTGGGAATCGCAGGAATATGCGTTTGTGTGTGCATATGCACAGACATATAGGTACAAATATATGTAAAGGTATACTGACTTCTACACTAAAATCCTGTATGCTTTACTGTATGTACAAAAAAAATACTATTTTTCACAAAGCCTCAGATCCACTAAAACAAATGAGACTGTTCACGCCTCTGAATCCCAGAGCCCTTTTCTGCAATATTATATTCTTCCCTATTTTATATATCTAAAGCAGGAAAGTGCATCAGAATATCCTATAGAGCTTAAAAAAATAAACTATTCACTAGTGAAATGACATAATGTCTGGGATTTACTTTAACACACTCCAGCAAGACTGATGGGTACATGCAAGTTCATTATACTATTCTACTTTTATTTATGTTTGAAATTTTTACTTAAAAAAAGTTTGGGGGCCAGCCCTGTCGAGTAGTGGTTAAGCTCTGAGCACTCTGCTTTGGTGGCCCGGGTTCGCAGGTTCAGATCCCAGGGATGGACCTACACCACTCGTCAGCCATGCTGTGGCAGTGACCCAAATATAAAGTAGAGAAAGACTGGCACAGATGTAGCTCAGGGCTAATCTTCCTCAGGAAAAAAAAAAAAGTTTAAAAAATACTCCAAGAAAAGAAATGTTGAGAGGACAGATGAAATAAAGTCAGTAAAACGTTGATGGCTGCTGCAACTGGGTCATGCATACAAGGGGTTCATTTTACTATTTTCTCTATTTTTGTGTATCTTTGAAATTTTCTGTAATAAAATGTTAAAAATATACATACCCATTAATATGAACATACTCAAGTCCTACTTCTGGAGCTCTGAGGGGCAGGGACTAGGGAGTATCCAATTTTTTTAAAATAGCTCCATAACTGATTCTGATATATACCCCTATTTGAGAATCACAGCTTTTCATTCCTTTATCATGTTCACTGTGCACCCACCATATGCCAAGCTCTGTGCTAACCAATGAGGAATTTATATTTAAGGAATTTATAGACTACTGCAAAGGAAAAACATTTCAACCCAAACTACAAGGCATTATAAATGTCATGATGGGGTACATTTAAGATACTATGGGTGTAGATACTGGCCATTATAAAGGTTCTCCAAAGTAAGTACTACATACTCTTTATCTTTTAATCCTTATGAGTCTTAGTACGTCCTTCACCCAGAAGGCCAGCAAGAATGTACTTCAAGTTCATTTTTCTTTTTTGAGGAAGATTAGCCCTGAGCTAACATCTGCTGCCAATCCTCCTCTTTTTGCTGAGGAAGATTGGCCCTGAGTGAACATGCATGCTCATCTTCCTCTATTTTATACGTGGGATGCCACCTCAGCATGGCTTGATAAGCAGTACACACGTCCGCACCCAGGATCCAAACCAGTGAACTCCAGGCTGCTGAAGTGGAACATGTGAAATTAACCACTGTGCCACCAGGCTGGCCCCTACTTCAAGCTCATTTTTATGACTAATGTTGAGTGCCGTTGCTTTTTCCAAAAATTCTACCACCAGGGACTTTTATTTCTTTCATTCATTCTTCTATTAAGGTAAGTTTCTCAGAGAGAAGTGCCTCAAACATGGTAGTAAGCTTCCCATAAATATAAGCCAAAATGAAGACAGATGAACAAGTGGCTGTTGTTATCTGGGACCTATGAGAATTAATTATCATTCAAAAAATGAGGGACAGTCTCAAGACAGAGGGGAGAAGACTAGGTACACTGCTCACTCCCAAACCCCCTTCCTCTCACTGTGTTTAAACGGAACAAAGACGTTAACCTAAAGCTCCCCCATCTAGGACTTGCCGAAAGGAAGGATAGGTACAGTGAAAATATATTTCGTTTGTTCCTAGCATCTTCGATATTCACCTCAGGAATTAGATTTTAGAGCTTGAAAAACACCTTAGGGAATTCAAATTTATAGTGCTATCTGAAGGTGAAACTCAAAGCCAATTTTTAATTAAGCCATGGATACTTATACCAGACTTTTCCTTAATAAGTTAATTTTTTTTTTTACTTAATATAGTTGAAAATAGGCTGCATAAAGAAACCCCGGGCAGCTTTTAAGCAGTAATTTCCATCAGAAGAACTGATCACAATAAGCTGAGTGACCTGAAGAATGGAGAAGCTAGAAAGCGTGACTTCCTAGGATTCTAAACAACTCTGGTTTGATGACTTCCTATTATGCGTTAATTAAGAAGCCAGATTAGATGATCTCAAAAGCATTCAAATTCTGAAAAAGTATCAACAGTTCAAAAATACTTTCTAAGAAAGAGTTCTAACAAAAGAGTCCTAAACAGAACCAATTTCGTTAAAGAGATACTTTAAAAAGACTTTTAAAGATCTTTTTTACCTGATCAAGGTGAGGTTGTGCTGTTGGCAAATGTTGAAGTTTTTTCTGCAAACTAAGAACAACTGATTATAAATTCAGAGACCAATACACTCCTAATTTAACCTTATACATTACTTAGAGATGCAAAGCTAAACAAGAAAGAAACTTTACACAGTTAAATCTATTACATAGTTCCAATTTTACATGCTGTTCACATATTAGAGAAAAGCTGGCGGATTGTTTAAAATTTCTTAAAGTTGTTGTAACTGTTTAAAATTCTTAATAGTTTTAAGAATTTCATTTAAATTTACTTATTTTATTTAAATTTTACTTAAATTTATTTTATTTAAATTTAATTTCAACAGTTTGAACTGTTCAAAAATTCTTTAAAAAATTCACATACATACATATATACATGATATAGAGAAAAACTAATCTTTAGAAACACTATTTTGTGTGATTAAATATGTCAGTGGATTTCTTTTAAATTCCAACAGATCTAACATAAACCTAGAAAAATATACATAAGCATTTTACTACAGCTTGAAATTTTATCAACTCTCCCCATGCTTCCTAATATGAAAATGCTGGTACCTAAAGAAAGTTAGAAGGGTAAATTTTCCTTTATCAATGTTTTCCCTTCAACATATCCACTTACTGAAAAAACAATAGTAGGGGCCAGCCCCGTGGCCGAGTGGTTAAGTTTGCCGGCCACACTTCGGCGGCCCAGGGTTTCGCCAGTCAGGATCCTGGGCACAAACATGGCACCACTCATCAGGCCATGCTGAGATGACGTCCCACATAGCACAACCAGATGGACCTACAACTACAATATACAACTATGTACTGGGGGGTTTTGAGAAAAAGAAGAAAGAAAAGAAGATTGGCAACAGATGTTAGCTCAGGTGCCAATCTTTAAAAAAAAAACAATAGTATCCATAAATATAAGTCTTCTATGTAGTTAATTACTGGTGATTGAGAGAGAACAAAAAGTCAGAATCTTTAAAATGCACTGTTCTGATACGAAAAGAGCAAGAAGATCAGGATGGCACAACAAATTACAGCCATAATAACTGTAGCATACATTTTGACACTGATGGAGGTAGGCTGGGAGGAGGAAAAGGACTTAAAACCTTGCAGATGTTTAGCCTTGAAGAACAGTAAGGGGTAAATTAGTAACAGCCAGTTTAGGAAAGAGAGGAGGCTTGTAGGAACTGTTGGAGGAATGAGTCTCACTGGGGGGTCTGAGTAGGAAAAGTGTCAAATTAAATCCTTCCCAGCTGGTTGCTCAGGAAAGGATTCTGTTTGGCAACTAAACACAATGAAAAGTTATGCAAAGGCCTTATCCATAGCAGGCCATCACACTGAAAAGCTACTTCTTTAAGTGTCACCAATGCATTATAACAGTTTTAAGAAAGTATGGAATGAAATTACCTTAGAAAATGTTTCAAAAGTCTTATGCTTTTCCCTTTGCTCAATATTTAATGTTGCTGGACAATGAGTGCCTAAAACTTCCGTAAGGAAGGAAAACGTTTTCCTTTACCCTCCTAGGTCCCTGGCTGGGTCTGAAAATTAGACTGAGAAAGATAGATTAACAGGAGAAAAGCAAACAAATTTATTTAATATAAGTTTTATGTGACACAAGAGCCTTCATAAGAAAAAGAAAACCTGAAGAAATGGTTAGACCTGAGTGTTTTTATGCTAGGTTTGATGAAGAGTGGAAAGTCCTGGAAAGGTATAATAAGACAGAGTACAAGCTAAGTGTAGTAAACAGGGGGGTAACTCAGCAAGGGCTGTTTCTTCAGATTCCTCAGACATAAGGATGCTCCTTTCCTCTGGGTATAAGGAGGGTACCTCTCACGTGAGGGTCTTATGACTCATCTACTTCAGAGGAAATGGAAGAAAATATATGTAAATCATGTATCTGATGAGGGGTTAATACCTAGACTATGTAAAGAACTCCTATAACTCAGACACAACAACAACAAAAAACAATCTGATTAAAATATAGGCAAAGTACTTGAATAGACATTTCTCCAAGGATAATATACAAACGGCCAAGAAGCCTATGAAAAGATGTTCAACATCTCTATAATCATTAGAGAAATGCAAATCAAAACCACAATGAGCTATCACTTCACACCCATTAGGACAGCTACTACCCAAAACAACAGAAAATATCAAGTGTTGGCAAGGATGTGGAGAAACTCGAAACCTTGTGCACTCTCGGTATGAATGTAAAATGGGGCAGCTGCTATGGAAAACAGTATGGCAGTTCCTCAAAAAATTAAAAATAGAACCACCATGTGACCCACTAATTTCCCTTCTGGGTATGTATCCAAAAGAATTGAAAGCAACATCTCAAAGAGATATTTGCATACCCATGTTCACAGCACCATTATTCACAATAGCCAAGAGGTGGAAGCAACCTAAATGTCTATCAATGGATGAATGGATAAAGAAGATGTGGTATATACATACAATGGAATATTATTTACCCTTAAAAGGAGGGAAATTCTGTCATTTGCTACCACAAGGATAAAGCTTGAGGACTAAGTGAAATAAGCTAGTCACAATAAGACAAATACCATATGATTCCATTTATATGAGAAATCAAAAGTAGTCAAATTCATAGAAACAGATAACAGAAAAGTGATTGCCAGGGGCTGCAGGAGGGGAAAAAAGGACTTGTCATTTCATAGGTATAAAGTGTCAATTTTGTAAGATGAAAAAGTTCTCCAGATCCACTGAACAACAACGTGAATATACTTAACACTACTGAATGATACACCTAAAAATGGTTAAGATGATTAAAAAAAGGTACTGATGTCCAGGGAAGAAAGATACGTTCTCCTTCTTATCAAAACATTCCCTTTGGGGAAAGAGACAGGAAACTGACCCATTACTCAAGGGAAAGAAGCTGTCTGTGGGAACACCCCAAGCTAAAATTTTCTATGTATTTCCTGCATTTTCTCATAGGAAGAAAGTGTTACACATATCTGGCATAGTAATATTAACAATTAGTCTTTAAAGTTAACTACCATTTATACTATAATTCCTATACGAAAATGCATTGTGATTTCCAAACATCCAATTAAAAAAACATTCAAGAACATAACCATTAGGAATGGCCTTGTATGCCAAAGGAATGATAGGAAGCTTAAATCAAGTGTGCAACTGCGTAAATCATTCCTGTAACTGTTCCAACTGTGGAATAAAAGGTAGATTACAATAAAAGTGACCAAAATACAGGAAACATACCTTACTCCAGAGAGACTGTCAAAGGCATGCAGATCTAATACATTAGAGAGATCAACTCTATAAGGAAGAAAACCAACACGGTGTGAAATATACTCAATTAATTATGAAAAAAATCTATAAGGCTCTTTTGCCAAAAATATAGACAAAGGTTAATCAGTATATCACACTATTTTTGGAAACACCTAAAAATGACAGGCAAAGAACAAAAAGTTTGTTGTAAAAATTTTTTTTATAAAATTTATACATAAAATTCAAAAAATTGGGTGAATGATTAAAGATCAAGGCAGAAAGTTACGTGGTTATTGCTTCAAAAAGTTACAGTTTGTTTCTTGTTTTTCTTATTTTCAATTGCCTTTCCAATCTTGAAAATTTATGAGCTTTTCAAATACATTTTTATAGCAAAAAAATCAGTTAAAGAACTGAAACTTTTCAAAGCAGCAGTTTGTTACTCAAAAGATGAAATGAGGGAGGTGGAACAAATGGAAACAATATAGTAGTATGGGTGCATTATCTTTGGAATTTCTTTCTCTCTTTTATTCTACCACCCCCTTCCATGATACAACGGGTAATATAAGAATGTGAGGAGCAAAACAACCAATGCATAAATATTCACTCTAGGATCCTTATCTATAACCAAAGAACGTGGTCTGATTTCATTTCCTTCAAAATGAAGCTGCATGTAGAATGAAACTTAACAGTTAGTGCTCTCTCTCTCTGAATAAACATTATTTGTTTGAATTATTTAGTAGTAATTAAGCCTTATCAAGAAAGTAGTCATTCAAATCAGAAGAGAATATCATACCACAATTAACATTAGGTTTGGTTGAAATACATAAAGTTATAAAAACTAGTGATTTGGTTCCAATTTTGATGTGAACCTATAAAACAGCAGAGGACAGCGATTTCTCTATAAGCAAAGCTACAATGAAGAAATGTTTAAATAAAATGACAACAGTATAATTAAATTTCAAAATTAGACTGCAGGACCTTGCCATTTATTAAATTTTCTCACAAGGAAAACAAAATTTTGTTAGTCAAATTCAAGATTTTTTTAAATGCACAAACATGTAAGCTAAACCATCTCCTTTCACTGAGGACTGCCCAGCTGTGCCTGCTTTGCTCATTCTCAGCAGCCTGCCATGTACTCATACGTGTGGCAACAATACTCCGTTAGATTGTCAATGCTTATCCTGGCACAAAGCAAATTCCCATCTTATTAAAAGAATACTCCAAAGTTCTATGTTAATAGACTGTAACAACCTTTCAAATTCTGGACATTCTAGATGAGCAGAATTAGGACAATGATCAAGCAAAGAAGTAAATGTTCCATTAAAAAGTTCTTGAATATCAATTTACATAGGAGACCAAAGCCTTCACATTAAACATATTTCCTTTCTCACCATCAGAGTTGAACAAATATTTATATTGACAAGTGACAAATGAAATTCTTCTCCAAGTTTATCATCTTTACCTTAGAAAATAGCTTAAAGTTTAAACATGCCAATTGTATGAATATCAAAATTCAGGCCAGGGACCGGCCCTATGGCTGAGTGGTTAAGTTCACATGCTCCACTTCCACAGCCCAGGGTTTCACAGGGTTGGATCCTGGGCACAGACCTAGCACCACTAATCAAGCCATGCTGAGGTGGCGTCCCACATAGCTCAACTAGAAGGACCCACAACTAGAATATACAACTATGTACTGGGGGGCTTTGGAGAGAAGAAGAAAAAGAAAAAAGGACTGGCTACAGATGTTAGCTCAGGTGCCAATCTTCAAAAAGAAAAAAAATTCAGGCCAATTGTGTGAATACCAAAAGTCAGTTTTGAGACAGGAGCTTCTAAATAAACTACAGTTTCACTGGACAGTGTCCTTGAGAATACATGTCATAGGTTTAGAGATAATTCTGCTTCATACCGAGATTCTTTTGATATTTCCAAAACAGACAGGATCAACAACAGATCTATGAAGGTTAAGTTCTACAGAAAATAATAAAATATCAAAGTCTCTCACTGTATCTCATCAGATTCTCAATGGAGAGAAAAAAAGGAAAAAGTCTCAGCTTCCACATGAAATTGCCATGGACTTTCTGGGAATCTAGTACCACCATGAAAAATAAATTCCCTCACTCATCCAAGGCACATGGCTAGAAAACTAATTTCCACAGCATCAAATGTATTTAATTTCCTCCTTTGGAGATAAAAACATCAGATTTTTTCCAAAACATTAACATTGAAAAAATAAATAAAAATAAAAAGACTATTACCATCATGTAAAAACTGAATGGGAGAAGGAAGCAAACATACAGAGGAAAGAAAAAAACTTCCAAAGCTCACCTTTTCTCCTAATTTCTAGAACTATCTATGCCAGGAGTACCTAATCTTTTCCCTATCAAGATATTTTCCCTATGTCTAAAGACTGCTTTAAGTAGCCCGTCTAAGACCAGAGACAGGAGAATGGAAAGGAAGAGGGCTCTGCTCTCCCAGGTGGGGAGACGAGATCAGGGGCTGCTCCAGGGATCCTGTCTATACCCATCTTTTCAAAGTTCAGTGAGTTTCACAAACAGGTGCCACCAGCCACTCCCAGATCTACGAGTTGTTGATACCATCCCAACAGTTAAGTTCTGAACTCTAGAACTAAATTTCCAAATGCCTTCCCCAGTGGCATCTTAAACTCAATGTTTACAAAACTAAACTAATCACCTTTTCCAAACCCAATGCTATCAACACCCTACCCCAAAGCTGTTTCTCCTTCCTGTATTTCCTAACTTGAAGAATTATCCCATATTCAGTCTATCTCCCAAGGGTTATCCTGGTTTTAAAAATCCTTCACTATTTCTTTGCTACCTACAGGAGAAAATCCAAACTGTGCATCATGGCATTCAAGACCATTTGTGGTAAATTCTCCATCTCTTCAGTCATACATTTTTCTCTCTGCAACATCATACCACATGTTCCAGCCATTCGAAAATATTCACAGGTTCCAGGAATACAAAATTTTCCTTATGCCTGGAAAGCCATTGCTACTCTTGTCCACCTGGAAAACTCCTATCCATTCTTCAAGACCCAGGTCAATGATCACCTTCTCAGTCAAAATTTTCTGACTCTTCATCAAGAAGAGTTGAGTAGTTGTTCCTCTATCTTCCTGTTCTTACAGGACCCTGTGCATTTAATATTCCTATTATATTAATATTTAATATATTGGTTTTGCTTATTTGCTTCTGTCTCCCCCAAATAACTGATCTCCTTAAAGGCAAAGTTTTGCCTTATCCATTGCTTAAATCCTCAATATGCCATAAAATGCCTAGCAATTAGTGGAATACTCCATAAATAGTCTGTTGAACTGATTAACTTATTATTCACCAATTGAATTTGAGTTTTCCTCTGTTCAGTATACCTAAGTCTCTAAGATTTAAAAAAAGTCTGGAAAAGATAAGAATGGCACTTTTTCTAATCTTCCACTCCTACTTCTGAAGTCTTTGTGGTCCTCTAGAACTTCCATTTGCCTCAGAATCAACTTAAGTCTTACCGATAAGACAATGCTACACACCATTCTTATTCCTTAACTTAAATACTGCAGTTTTACTACTCTCAGCATTTGTCAACCACAAAATGCTTACAGGATTAACATTTTTTTTAAAAATACAATAAAACAAAACTTCCATCAGAGTGATCTTAACCATTTTGTTGAGAACCAAATCTCTAGTTTCTAAACCAGGAAGCTCAAGTTGCTATGCCTCAAGGAATTTGGGGAAAATTTCATAGAAGACCAAATAGTAAGAATTCTACCACGGAGGTCTGATCTTCACTGAAAAGGATCCTAATCCAATTTCAGTCCTCATGGCATGAAAGTACTATTTCAGAAAGTCCCTAGATTCTCAGATGCACTGGCAAACACTGGACATTGAAGAAACAGAAGAAAAAAGGAGATTTTATTGACTTGTTCATTCATCCATTTCAAGTAATGAAATTTAATCACTGCATATTTACTGTTCTAAAATACAACAGAGCAAATGTTAGAAATGTCACATAAGCATCAAAATTATTACATAATAAAGTATTCAAGATAAAATCTTTATGTAGGACATAAAAGTTCAAAATGAAAACAAACCAAAAAAAAAAAAACAATGAATCCAGGGGCCTTTAAAAAATTGATTTAAGATGTCTAAATACGAACCAAATAAATGTTACTACAACAAAATCACAGCTATTTAAGAATATGATTTTTAAAAACTTGAAATTCAAGCATTATGTGTTTGTCTGCGTGTCATTTCGTAAAGAAGAGAAAATTTAAGGAGAAAGGAAATGGCAAAATGCAACAGGAAGAAGACAGATACTGAGGAATGGCTACAGTCTGAGTTAGGTTCTCAGAGACCTTCTCCTTTGGAATTTGAACAAGGCAGGGAGCACATTTGGTGGGTGCCTGGAGAGGACTTACACTATGGGCATTCTTCTGCTACCTCTGCCAGCGGATGAGCGGCTTCTGAGAATGCATACCAAATTAATTCCCCAGCTGTTCACAGGCATATAGGCAGCTGCTGCTGTTACTGCCTCACACTTAGGGTAGTCTGTCAGCACCTCTAATCTCTGCCATAGCAGACGAGCCACTCAGCTAACGCCTCTGCTGCACTTCCAAGGAAGGAATCTCTGAACTAAGGACTGGGTGGCACTGCGCTGCCAGCTGTAAGCCTTGGAGCTGATGTCTGCGTGCTGCCGGGTCTATCAGCTGCTGAGCCATTCTCAGCACGGGAATGAAATGAGCTTAACAAAACACTCCTGTACAGAAATTTTCTGAAATCATGATAGCATTCAATGGAAAACAGAGTTCAATCTACAGAAATCCATTTTCCAGGTGTTTTAAGAACATATCTATTTTATAAAGTAATCCACATCTGTATGAGTAGAATAAAAAAGGGAAGAACCTAAGGAAACGAAAATCAAAATTTAAAAAAAGAATTCATCAGGAACTCAAAGGTAAAGGTTTCATGTATTTTTACAAGACAGATTATTTTTGCAACTATGAAACACTAAGAAAGTTTTTAAAATATTAAAAAGCCATCAAATACCTCAAACTAAGATTCCTAATAATACACTTTTTCAGATGTCTAAACTAGTTACTTTCTTGAGTGGTTGAAAGTCCTATGTTTTCATCCTCATCAAGCAAAAGCTCAGTGACACACTGCTATCACGGCTCTGCAGTCTTAGTTACAAGAGGGAGAAGCAAATAATTTAACTAAATATGCCAAACTAATTTATAAAGAGCACTCAAAACAACATTCTTGGGCCCCATTTTTAAAAAATGCACACATATCTTTCTTTTATTAGTATCAAGCATATTTATCAATCACTCAATATTTAGTACATATTAACTAAAATTATTCATTGTTAATATTAATAACAGCTTTTAAAAGTACCTTGATCTTTGTGTTTCTAAAATTTTTCCCAGTCCATTTATTAATCTGAAATAAATATAAAAGTGAGGAAGAAAAAGTAAAACAGTAAACATTAACTTTTTAAAAAAGCACACAAGGTACCTTATTTCTAAAACAGGAAGTAAGCACATAGGGATACACCTGGAACTAGAAAAAAATAAATAGAAAAAGAAGACTTTTTTATAGTTTATTTTCCTTCTAATCATAAATCAGGTATATTACACTTAGATATTAAAATATGATATGCAAAAATCTACTGTATAACTGACAGACCACGGGCTACTTTGATTTATAAAAAGACTCTTTACTTTAGAAAAAATGATTCATAAATAGCCAGTAATTTTAACATTCTTAAAATGAGTACATAAATCAAAATTTTTATTGATATGCAATTTTCTCCAAGCACACATTGTGAAAATGGCTATACACATGCTAGAAATAAAAACCTAGTTATGAGTGGCTTTGACCCCAGCCTGTCCTCACTATTCACAGTAACACTAAGTCACACATCCAGGTTCTTTTAAAGAATAACTTCTTCAGTTCCCTAACTAGGATCTCTACCCACTCTGCCGGCCCTCTCCTTTCTGATACTAAGAGAATGAAATATGGTTCCCTTTGTATGGCACCAAAAATACTTGTTAAATCCTTTTCAACATACTGTACACCTCATCTATTTATCTTTTTATCATCAACTCCACTGCCTTTAAGGTTACTTGCTGAAGATATCTGCTATTTGTTCAAGCTTGTTCTCACAGGCAAGGCTTCTCACATATGATGATTTGTAGGCAAATCTACTATTTCACAAAATTCTTAATCTTCTCTTTGGCATACACTCTATAACCTGATAGCCACTTCCTCTCAAACATGTGTACCTTCTTCCAACTCCCCAAATCTAATTCCAAGTCCATCAGAAGTCTGATGTACAATGGAGGGTAAAGAGCCAAAGGATCTATAATTTATCGAAGTGCTTTGCCCAAATTCTTTTCTCGTATTACTGTACAGTACAGGATGGTAACAAACTGGCTAACAGTCAATATTGCTGGTGTTAGAGATCCAGCTTAGACAGTCAATATGCGGATAGAAAAGCTGAGTAGTAATAATCTCTCCTTTTATGCCAAAAATGTTTGTTACATAGATTATGTTCTCCTTTCTAGCAATCACAATGATGCATAGGATTTTGAACAGAGAAAATTTAGAGCAGTATCAAAAGGATAAAAGAAGTAATCTCCATTCACCGCTTTCATCTTTCTACACTCTTCAAAAATATCAACCGTCCTTCTATTTCTCTAATTTTTTTATTCACTGAAACTTGAAATTACTATGTAAACTAAGAAAAAAAATCTACACTCTATTAATGATAGTAATAGCGAACAGAGCACTAACTATGTGTCAGGCACCATGCAAAGTTTACCAACACTGCCTCATGTAATGCTCAACCCAAACTTATGAAGTAGGTATTATTCCTGTTTTACACATGACTTAAAAAGAACACAATGAGAAACAGACCCAGGATTAGAAGCCAGGCAGATTCCAATGTCCATGATCTTAAACACAATGCAACACTACCTGCCCTCCACATGGAGATATTATTATAGCTTCTTATAGTAAAGTCTGAGAGGATATTACTATTAAAATAATACCAAATATACAGAAAAATATGAATTTATTTCTTCCACAATTATTACTCATTGCAGCCAATCTCCTAATGAGCCTTATCTTCATTGATTCAATTTATAACATATACTATATGAACTGGCACTGAAGGATTCAAAATCTGATGTCAGCAGATTGTATCCATTAAAGATGACTAATAATGAAAGTTGTCAAATGTCTCTTTGTAGATGGCATTTATTACTTTAGGTCTTACAAAATAATTCAAAATCCCTGAATTCTAACCTCATTTGAAAAGTCCAAATGACTGTTGGATCATGTAACACATATTTGAGTACCATTCTTATTGTCCTATGTTGATCAGCCTTGGCCATGGACACTGAAGACATTAAAGCAAGCTGGAAGACAGGCATGGTTAGTTGACAGTTAAGGAAGACAAAGTCAGTGAGGATTCAGGGAAAAGTGAGACCACGTGAGTCAGGGAAGACTTTGAAAGAAGGGAGGGTGGGGGATGGGCTCTAGAGAATGGATAAAATTGCTAAAAAAAAAAAACACACACACAGAGATGATGAAGGAATTCAAGGATTGAGAGAGTGAAAGTAAGAACATGGTAAGAATAAAGAAGGGATCTGGCAAGACCTACCCATGCAAAAGGAAGTAAATTGTCCTGGGGAAAGTTATGGAACTTCATGCAGGGAAAAGCTCAAAGAGAAGACAGGAAAAGGAGGATGGAGTCAAAAGACCCTGAATATCAGTCTATGAACTTTGAACTATAGTTCAAACTGAACTTAAGTTTCCACAGGGCAAGAACCATGGTAAAAATATTTCATAGAATACACTTTGGATTTGTAGGTACTTAACATGCTCGTAAGTTTGTACCTAATGGTTGTTCTTAATTTGTTTAAATCCTCTTCTGACACCAAGTCTGTTTTATTGATGATGATGATATCTGCCAAAGCAACTTGCCTAAATTAGCAAACAAAGAACAGATGTCAAAAGAGAAATGTTAAGAAATTAAAAACAAATAGAAACACCTCCTACAGATCAATTAGCAGTTAAAAACTATATAAGAGTCTATACGGTGATTTGATTTACTCCTAACCTACTTATCATTCTGCAGATAGTAAGAATGACTATATAAATTAAGATTTCACATCATTTATTCAAAAAATATTTACCAAGTGCTCTCACTTGCTACTCTGGACTTACAAAGATAAGCCTCAAAAAGTTTACAATCAGGCCAGCCCTGTGGCCTAGTGGTTAAGTTCAGCACACTCCACTCTGGTGGCCCAGGTTTGGTTCCTGGGTGCTGACCTACACCACTCATCAGCAGCCATGCTGTGGCGGCAACTCACATACAAAATAAAGGAATCTTCCTCAGCAAAAAAGAAAGTTTACAATCAAGGATGATTTACAATTAGGATGACTTTCAACTCATGACTTCAGTCAGTTCTTCAGGAAATTTAAATCACTACTGACCACTTGTTCTGAATTCTAGTTTTATGCTACCTGAAGCATAAATACAGCCAATTATTTCAAAGAACACAACCAAATTCACAAAAATAAATTGACTCTAATTCATTGAAAATGCAGGTTTCAACAGTATGTACATTACAATCCCATTTTTGTTTAAGTAAACTGTATATGAAAAAAGATTAATGCACTCATCTCAAAATATACAGTTGCAATCTTTAAATTGAAGGCCTTCTAGGTTTAACTTTATTTTGGCTTTTATAACATTTTGCTATTTTCTATTTGGCTTATTTACATTTTCTAGAATAAACATATTTTAATAAGGAAAACAGTACCAAAAATATTTAAGTTCAGTCTAACTTGAATCAGAACTAGAGACCAAATGCAGTGCTTAGGCACGACTACAAAACAACAGAGCACCATGCTCCAGAAGGAAAGGGAATCAACTGCTTGCTTGCAGTCTTTATTATTTATGCCTGCATCATGCCTAGCAAACCTCAGGGGGGCTCCCTCTTAAACCCAGCAGCATATTTAGTGACTGTCTTCCAACCCCAAACCTTTTCCCATTAGGAAGAAGATGCTTAGGGTAGACTGACTAATTTAAATATTTATAAGTCTAAAGACAAACCAAGTGGGAACATAAAGGTATTTAAACAAAAAATGTTCTAAATGCCAAAATAAAACTATTTCCATATTTGTTCCTCTGTTGTTCTGCGTAACAATGAACTATGGAATCAAATGAATTACATTAAAGAAGGCAGTAAGTGAGCCAACTCTTTTTTTTTTATAATTATCTTCAATCCCCCCAAAATTGTATGAGACCAAGAAAATATTTTCAAATGTTAACATTTCCCAATCTCTTCAGAAAGAACTCTTGTGCCCAGTACTAACTTTATGCTATAATGAAAAATAGTTTTAAATAAAATTTTAGTTATAAATAGCAAGAAATCAACTACATGAAAAAAGGTGATAAATTCTCCTTGACAATGTTTTTATATTTGTTTGTTTTTGGTTTCCCTATTATAATTTTCTGTTTCCAATTAGCCAGTAATCAATATATACTTTAAACATGAATACCTAGAAGCTTCATTGATAAGGCCATCAGGTTTTTCTTCTGCTAAATGCTAAAGAAAAACAAAGTGTGACAAAAGTTACCGTGGTGTAACTCAAAATCTAACAGCACAAAGGATTTCACTTTAGACACTCCTGTCTCGCCTCAAATAAAGACTTCAACAAGTTCTTTTACCCAATACACAAATTCAGAACTAACTTTTCTATCTGAAAGCATTTTCTTCCTCATTTGTAATTTTTTTCCTAAAGTGAACCTGAGGGATTTTTTTGGGGGAAGTGGGGGCAAAGGCTTAAATTTTGTCCTCCTGACTTCTTTCCCTCACAAAGAAAACCCTCCAGTTAAATAATGTCATAAAAACAAAGAACATTATAGTTCAGATTTTAGGCATTTTCCTCTTTACAAAATTGTTCTTGTTCTAAATATCCATTATTATCTATAAAAAAAAAAGAGAACCACTGAAATTGTACTTTCTTAAAATCTAACACACTTCCCTCCATTTCTACCCCCATGCCCCACTCCCCCACCCCAGAATCATACACAATACAAACTCAGTGCTGGGCCCTTCATATTCCCTAGAAACAAATAAGCTGTGGGCAGAACACAGCCCTAATGCTAGCCCAAAAGCAGTTTATCATTAGAAGCTAACACTAGAGTAATCTGGCCTCTCAGTGCAACTATTATTTTGCTGACCCCTCCAGATTCAAGCTAGCTCCAAAAAATATTTTGACATTGACTTCAAGGCCCATGAGGTAGGTTTCATCTCTCTGGAAGCAGTTATTATTTTCCCATAATCCTATTTATATACCTAAAGTCATCAATGACCTAATTCATCTCTGAAAAATGTTTCATCTTCATTTCCTTAACCCTCAATAGATGTCCCATCACAATAAAAAGCTGCCTACTGAGGTTAGAGGCAATTAGATTATATTAATACTATTTGTATTTGACTCAAACTTCACAAATTATTAAATGTTTATACACATATCTCATTTAGCCTTCATAACAATTATGGAAAATGGCTATTCTCCTCATTTTATGAAAGAAGAAACTAAATCTAATACTGTCACCATCACAGGATACCCTAATAATAGGGCTATTTTTCAAAAATTGAAAACATGCTCAATATAAGTAAAGTGAACATAATTTTTAAATCTTTGTGAAGGCTTTTTTTTTCATGTAAAATCAGTCTTGCATACGCTGTTCCACAAATGTTAATACTGTCAGCCTTGTGTATCTGTACGTTCCAGTTCTGCCTCCGTGGATTCAACCAACCTCAGGTCGAAAGGCCTTCGGTGGTTGCATTTATACTGAACAAGTACAGACTTTTTTCTTGTCATTATTCCTTAAACAATACAGTATAACAATCCTTTACATAGTATTTACATTGTATTAGGTATTAAAAGTAATCCACAGATGATTTAAAGTACACAGGAGGATGTGTGTAGGTTATATGCAAATACTACATCATTTTATATAAGAGACTTGAGAATCCAGATTTTGGTATCCACAGGGGTCCTGGAACCAACCTCCCAGGGAAACTGAGGGGCGACTGTATTCACAGAAGAGTACATACATAAAGATTACCTAAAATTGACATTCAAAACTGTTTCATCAAACCAGTTTCACACCTCATGGGGAGGAAGATCATTAAGGTTTGGGGATAGTCTGGAACCTAAGAGCAAGTTGGTATAATTTAGCCTTGATTAAGGCCACAGAGAAAAACTTCCTTCTTCTAAAAGTTTACCAAATTCTATTTTGGAGGAAACAAGACTAAACTACAACTACAATAATGAACTGATTTCCACTTTAGGTACAATCCTATAAATTCAACTGCAGACCCAATCTGAAATTACGGAAGTCACAGAACTTGGAGAATATTGTATCAAAAACTGTTCCTGGCCAAAAGACCAAGAATATTTTGCTAATTATTCTTAGCCTGAAGCTATAACAAATCCTATTATTATGTCCTCGGGAGAACAAGGCTTTGACTATACTGGGAATAGTATCTGACACCCAGGCTCAACAAATATTTGTTGAATGAGTTCTAGTTAACACCTCTTATTTGTTGACATAGATACATGGATATTGTCATTTGAAAAATTCTGTGTAACATGCAATAACAAATCCCTTTCTAATCAGCCATAAATCTGTTTAACAAAGATGTATTTTTTTCCAAGGATCCTGTAATATTGAAGTTCTTTTAAAAATCTGAAATATTTTTCAAAAGATTTTCTTGTTGACCTTTTGGAAGCTTTATTTACATACAAATTTGGGGTTCCTACACTGTGAGTTGCTGGGGTATAAAAAAGATATGGCAAGAAAATTAGAGATTTGTTTTTTTATTTCCATACCTAAATGGAAGTAATAAAATAGTAGTTTCACAAAGTAACTCATGTTTATAAGGGACTTCCTTCTCCAGAAGATTAGAAATCTTGACTCAAAGCTAACTGGGATGGACTAAAATTTGACTACCTCCAGGCAATCAAAAAGCATAATAAAAAATGTTAAAATTTCCCCAAATAAAAACCTACCAATATGTACAACTCTATAATAATCATATATAATTATAGCAGAAGAGATAAACGCCCTGTTCTATGCACATATGAAGGCTATACAAACATAAAGAAATAATAAGTGCATACTAACATTTATTTTCTCTGGCTATCAGCCCAATGTCTCCCCTAAGCGACTTTCTACCTCCCCAAGTCAAACTTTGAAAGGACTAAAACCAATGTTTGCTATTCAAAAGGACACTCTCCAATAACACATTACACACCATTAGTCATTAAGTCAAATGACTTCCATTTATAAAGTTAAAAAAAAGAAATTTAGACATTCTATTCTACCTGTACAGGCAAGAAAGGAAAAATTTTTCCAAATCCTTTTTCAAAATATTTTGTGTCTATAGATAGATATAGATATATAGATATCTCCCCAAAGGATTCCCTGTCTCTGCTTAGAGACTGTGGCTTTTGCTTATATATAAAAAATAATTTTGTTACTAATTAATCCAACATTTAGCTAAACCATTTAGATAAACGGTTAAGGTTCAACCCTCCAACTAAGCATACCATAAGAAAGAAAGGAACCCTTTGAAATAACACCTTTGTAGACACAACTTCAGTATAGGTTATAGGGTGCCCTTTTCTGCAGAAATAGAAACGAGCTGGACCAAAAAAAGAAAAAGAAAAAAACACTGTTGTTCACCAAAGTGGAAATAAATCTAGTGTCAAAGGTGTCAGATGACATTAAAAAAAGAAGCAGCTTCTATTCCTTTCCAATGGATTGGTTATAGATCTAACAGCATTTTAGCTTTTAAAAAAAGATTATTGCATAATGTCAGTCTATTTATTTTTCTGGTCTTTTCCAAGCCAAACTGTTTTCTGACTGAATTGTTTCAACAGCTTGTGCAATATACCAGAAGAACCAAAAAGAAACCTCTCACTTGACCTTTTCTGTGTAACTTCATTCATTGATTCTATTGCATTAAATGCTGTCACATTTGTAGAACTGAAAAGAACAATGTCAGTAGCCTGAGTGTCAAGTCTGGAGAATAGAGAGCTGTCACTTGAAGTTGTCCAATTCTTTGCCCATGATTAAAAAATGAATATTTCAGATCAATGGGTGACAATCCCATTAGAGTGATAGCCCATGATATCAATTACCACTTCAGTTTCAATTTGGCTGGCTGGCCACAGGGTACCATTTCTCAGCTTTACTTGTGATGGGCTGGCTCTGTGAAGCATGACACCCTTAAATTGCTGCCCATTATCCAAGTGTCATTACTTGTACTGCCTCAGAATTCTCTGAATCACAAGCAGCTACTGAGGTCAAGCTTTGCAACCAGAGGAATTGGACAAGTTGGCAAATTCTTTATATAAAGGAAGTTATTTATCTGGCATCTGACTTAGAAAATCTAAAGTTTCCATTATCCTGACAGTATGTCAGTTTTACGTAGGTATACTGATTTAATAATTTAAGAGGTTTTATCAAGGTGGCAGAGGGTTAAACGTTTACTGTGTTTGCATTATTCAGAATGTTGCTTTCTGATTTTTTTGGCTTCTATCACACTGATAATAGATTCCATTTAACTCCTCTGCACACTCAAATATACATATAAAATTATTCCTATAATCATAAATAAAGAGTTTGACTTTGGGTATGGTACTTTAAGTCTACCAAAAAAACAAAATATCCTGTTATTTATCCCATAGGAATCCAAAATTTGGTAATAAATTTGTATAGAATATGGATTCAAACATGCCTACAATAAACACTCAGACTGAAGAATCTGACCTATTTTTTTGCTTCCTTTGTAAACATTTTGCTAGAAATATCATGATTTCAGAAGAGTCAGAATTTTTCTGAGTAAAATGTAATATTTGGGATCTTTCTTTGATTCTTAAGACTATCAGTAAATTTGGACTTGAAAATCTAAAAAGGAATTATCTCCCAAACTTCTCAAATTAGGATGTTGTATACCTGAGGGAACTGAAGGGCCCGTGAAGGGGTACTGTAGCCATTTGGCAAGCTTGCCATATATTCCTAGAGTATAATTTTATTGATGGTTTGAAAGAAAAACTTTTCAAGTTAAGAAATTCAGGTATAATGTGAGGTAGAATACAAAATGGACATGTATTTTTAAACATGAAATTCAAACTTCTAAGAAATGATTCCTCTGGGCACTATCCATATCCTAGATTGGGACCAGAGGATAATTTCACTCTCTTCTGCCTTTAGTAATATTTCACTTGGAAAACTGAGAAACACTTTTCCTTTATGCAACAACATGCTTTTAAAAATCTTACTAAGTGCATTTTATGAATTGAAGCCCATTTAAATGCATCTGAGGATCTTGGTAGTTACAAAAACATCCACAGCCTTTCAGTGCAGAGGTTCTCCTCACTAAACCTATATATAAAACCTGATTTCTTCAAAATAAGGTAAAGTAATATTTTTTAAAAACTGAATTATCTCCAGCTTGTGTCTGATAGCTGTTTAACAAGAAAAATAAGTTTTCATATGCTTTATCAAGCTCAATTTTCTCTATCACACAGAAAAATCTTAACCAACATTGGGGTTGAATCCTAGAGGAGTTACAAATACCCAAACTTTATCCTGTCGTATCCTGATTATAAAATACTACACTTCCAACTTTTATTACATCAGTAAGAGTAACAGAAAATAAATATTTAATTTAAAAACACAAAATAAATAAAAGACACAAATTTCACCTATTGTTCAAAGATACTTAAAAAAAAGTTTTTAAGAAAAATTACAAACAGATACAAATGTAGAGAAAATAACATGATCATTCCCCATATACCCAGCTCTTAACAAATAATTAGCAACTCATAGCAATTTTTCAACTTACTTTGAATCCATATTTTGAATCCACAACAGTGATGATACCTACAAAGAATAAATCTTTTAATAACCTTTATATTTGAGAATGAACATTAAAACTAATCTATTTCAGTTCACAAATGTTACTCAATAAAATACTGTTTTCTCTCTTGCCAATGCTGCAATTTAATTCAATTCCACTAATAAGTAGATGCGTTTCAAACATGCACTGAGTGTCTAGTACTATTTTAAAGCACTAGGTAGGATATAAAATAAATATATTTTTTAAATTAAATATTCAAACAAATAAGAAAATAAGATTTCTCTAGCCTTTAAAAAGCTTACAGTCCAAAATGATGAGACAAATTTCATAACATAAAGCTGAATGTAACAAATTACACAAGACAGGTTATCTCTAGTTTATTTTCACATAATCAAAATCAAGACTTTTCTTAAGATTTAAATTATTGCTTAACTCTCACCAAATCTAACTTATACAAATGTTTTACATAACACATACCTAAGTTTCCAAAAGATCAATTAGTTGAGCAATCTCTGACTTTATATGCTAAATAACTTTTTCAAAGGATAACAGCAGAACAAAGTTGATAAATTCAACAGCTACGCGCCACATATATTAGGGCTAAATGATGAGGCCCAGCTTCAATGATTCTTAAATTTCATCACTTAGTCTACGAAAGACCTGGTTTAAAGAAAGGTGAAGGGCAGTAGTGGGGGAATGGACATGGCGCAGAAAGTTTCTAATACGTCTTAAATGAAGTCTATGAATAAAATTGCCCAAAGGTGTTAAGGTAAATAAAGTAAGGGATGGGGGACTTTCCTTAATTCTTATCTTCAAGGGAAAATGAAAGCAAAAATATGATCCCCAAACTGTATAGTTTATTTAAAATAAAAAGTTCTAACACTACACTTAGTGCATAAATCAAACAATAGAGGGTATAGGAAATCTACACAGTATTTTAAAAGGAAAACTTTAGTGGAAGCACTAAATTGGGAGTTGAGATTAAGATTTGACATCTCGTTCTAGCACTGGGGCTTTAGAATCTGTATGAACAAAGACTTCATCATCAAACTAAACAAGTTTAAAAACATTAACAAGACATGGAATTAAAATTGTAACATAAATGAACAAAAATGACCTTAACCATAACAATAACATTTTACTTGAAAACAAAAGAAAATTCGCTTTTTAACTTACCATCAAGATAAATATCAACTCCTAATTCAGCATCAACCCAAAACATAGAAGCTACAGCACCTGAGAATATATGATAATATTCATCAAATAAAAATATTTCTTTAAACTGAGAAACATGATTCTATCCATAATTTTTTAACTTGCCCAAACAGAATTAGCAGGCAAACACATACACAAATTAAATACAGGTTTCCAATCTTTTTATGGAAATTACAGTGATAGAAACTTTTACTATGTATACTCCTTTCTTCCCCTCCCTTTTTCTTCAAAAAAAAAAAAAAGACCAACTCTTATCACATACAAATCCAACACCAAGCTTCTACCCACACCATAATAACTTATCAACAGATATTATCAAATAATTTGGGCAGTATGGCTATATGCACATAGGACTGATTTTTATCTTCTCTCTCCTGAATATAATAACCATACGGTTCACAAATAACAAATTATCTCTCTAAAATCCCAATTCCAAAATCACTGTCCAAAAAGTTTTTAAATTTACTCATAAGTTTTAGAGAACAAAGACCAAAAAGTAAAATTATATACTCCATGTCATTACTAATAAATCCTTACACTATTTATATAGCACTGATATAAAATTTGGGTCTGAGGAAAAATAATTTATAAATAAGAAATTAAAAGTTGTTTTTGACAGAAACTGTTCAGTACCAAACCACACACCCTGATTAGTAGGCCGCAACATAAGAAAAAGAAAACTGACAACAAAGAAAGTATTTGACTTTTCAAAGCATCACAGGTCCAGTTAGTGACAGGCCTGTCTAAAAGAATGAGTATCGGGGAAAAACAAGGATAACTGAACTCATTCCAATGTCTAAAGCTGTCCACCTACCCTGACGAGATGTGGTCCCCCAAGCATCACTCTGTGTCAACAATGAAATACCTGTCAGCTGTTTACAGTGATTACTCATGCAAGATATAGCAAGGGCCACAAGATCTAATGGTTTCCTGATACCTATTGATTTTTTCCCAAAAACTTAATAGTTTTCCAATTTGACTGAAATAGGATTTGTGAGTAACAGGGGCTGAATCAATGCCTATCCTTTTCAAGGAAATTACTTTACCCTGACAATTATTTAGCTTAGAAGTGGAGAGTGTCAGGCTCCTAAACAGGAAGCAACTGAATTGCCAATAAGAATTTTCTTCACTTACTTGGCTAACAACATGATTTTAATTAATGAGGGAGAAAAAAGTAAATCTACTGTGAGTATCATTACTCCAAACAATGTCATAAAAAAAAGTATTAATTTTTTCCATTCAGTAAAACTGCTAGCATTGTACATAAGTCATTTTTTTTTAATTCATTGATTTCTATTCAGATAGACTGTAAGTCCTACAGTTAATATCGGGCTAATGTTAAGTTGAACTGTAAGAGTGTATTAGAGTTTTTATTCTAAATCTGATGTGCATCTTTGATAATACTTAGCAGGCTACTCAAGAAAGAACTATTTAAAATGTGGATGGAGGTGTTTAGCAAGAGGAGTAAAGATGACAGAATGAAATTAATCAGTGGTTCTCAACCCAGGGTGATTTTTCTCCCCAGGGAGTATTTGTCAACGTCTGGAGTTATTTTTGGTCATCTCAACTAGGGGAATGCTACGGACATGTGGCAGATAGGAGCCAGAGATACTGTTAAACAATCTACAATGCACAAGGCAACCCCCCACAGGCAAGAATTTTCCAACTCAAAATGTCATTTGTGCCAAGGTTAAGAAATTCTGAGATAGATTATAGAATCTCCCTTCTTCAAAATCTAGTAAAAACAAAAAAAAATTTTAAAGCCAAATTTTATAAGCAGCAACCAAACATACAACCTCTTCCATAAATTTTGAAGAGTGATAGTCAAAATAAGAAACACAAAGTTCTATGTGACTTACAATAGTTCTTAATTCTACTCCCATTCCCAATAAGAGGTTACAGGAAAATAGTTTACAAAATCCTAATACTCATCACGAATAGCTGTCAAAATGGCAAGAAGTAGAACTGAGGGAAGAATAAGCAACGCAAGGAAAAATCAACAAAAAAACTTCCAGGGTAAAAGTTTCTAACCAACTTCACATTTGTGGGGGAGGGTTCACTTTCTAGGGCACAGCGGCGAAATGAAGCAAGAGGTCTAGGGCTCGAGGATGCCCCGCACAAGGTATGGAATGTATATTCACGAATAGTTGGAGCAAACCCAGGAAGGGAACTGTTGGTATTTTAAGAGAGCAGAGCCTAAAAGTCATCTTACCCATCTGGCTCTCTCAGTCACCCCTTTTCCCTTTGTGTCCCCGTCTCTGCTCCCAGCAATACTCAGCTTTCAAACTGAGGCTCAGGAGAAAAACAAGCAGGTAAGATGGGTAGGGTATTAAAAAGAATTCATCAACACCACATCTAAGTACAATAGTCCGCCCTTATCCAGAGGGTAAGTTCCAAGACCCACTGTGGACGTCTGAAACTATGGATAGCAGCAAACTTTCCATATACTATGCTGTTTCCTCTACATAAATACCTACAATAAAGTTTAATTTATAAATTAGACACAGTAATAAATTAATAACAATAACATAATAAAATAGAACAATTATAACAATATACCATAGTAAAAGTTATGTGAATGTGGTCTCTCTCTCTCTCGAAATATTTTATTGTACTGTACTCACCCTTCTTGTGATGATATGAGATGATACAATGCCTACGTGATGAGATGAAGTGAGCAGAATGATGCAGGCATTGTGATGTAGTTATTTTCGGACCACGGTTGACCATGGGTAAACAAAACCACGCAAAGTGAAACTTTGGATGAGAAGGGACGACCATACATAGAAGTTCTCTGAGCCTCCTTCCTCAAGCATGAACATGCTGAAAAAACTATGTACATGTATTACAGCTTAGAAGAAACAAAAAAGAAGATAAAGGGCAGAAAGGAAAAAAACTGAAGAAACGAATAGGGCATCAAATGGCAAAGAACCCATCCTGGAAGGAAACACAATCCAAGAAGCCCAAGAAAATTCTCAATGGCCTCTTCATAATAAAGAACTTAAAAGCAACACAATCTTAATTAAAAACAAACTCTAAAGTAAGATAAAGCAGAATAATACGAAAAGGTAATTTGCAGTGCTAAAGAAATAAACTGAGGTACAACATACCATTACTTAACCAAGTAATTCATTTAAAACATCAAGGAACAGAACAGACATTGGTAGAAACACAATTACTGACAAAAAGGAAGGTTTGAGATGATTACAGTAAATGCTGAGGCAAAAGACAAATCAAAACAATTAAAAGATAATAGATACGGAAAACAAAAGAAAATTAAATATAGGGAAAATTGGTGTCAGAATGTAGAGGACCCAATAATTTGACAGAAAACCTCTCACGGTAATAAATAAGGAAAATGTACCTAAATGAAGAACTAATCTAGGAAAAAATGATTATGAATGACACTTAGGTGTATCTTGGTTATATTACTGAACCTCAAAAAAAATTTTTCAGGCATTTTGGATGAAAAAGCAAGTCACTTTCAAGGAAGTGGGAAGAAAATAGACTTCTACAGTAACATTTACTGCTCCAACATAATGAAATAACGACCACAAAGTGGTAATGAAAGTGTTTCTAAGGATACCATGTCCTGCCAAGTTGTTTTTCAAGAATAAAAACAACAGACATTCTCAAACATTAAGAGAAACAACAGCACTGAAACTCAAAAAAATACAGCACTCCCAAATCCTTCCTGATGAAATAAAAAGAGAAAATATTGGACAAGGAAATCCAGCCAATCAAAAAATACTAAGAGATCACGGAGCAACATTTGCAAAGTTCTGAGGAAAAGAAATTGTGATCTGGAAATTTTACACCTAGCCAAGTAATCCTTCCAGTATAAAAGCAGAAGACAAGTATTCTCAAGCAATGAAGTATGCAAGAACTCAGGGAATACAGCACCTACAGGTGGAAAAGATTACCTGACCATGACGTTCAGTCAATCAAGAGACTGATCCACTCAGGAATGGGGAAGCCACAATACTGGTAATAAGGACTAAAACTGCTTAAACATAGAACTAAATAAAAGTATGACAACGTAAATGTCAGAAACCCTGAAAACAGCACAGAACACAATCACCCAAAAATAGGAAATGGGAGAAAGAGGAAGAGTGTTAATTCCCTCATCTTTTATGCCATGGAGTCAGCAGAAATACTGAAACGTGGTTTAAGAAATAATTTGTCCAATTTCTGTTCTTTACAATCTTTTCTTTTGTTCCTTAACTCATGTCTCTTGCAGTAAAGAAGTATTTATCTGATATTCAGCAATTCCTTCACTTCTTTCAAGTTTTCTTCTTTCAGATTTAAGTAAAACTAATAATTATTAAGAATAGCATAAAGAATGTGATCCCATTTTTATAAAATTATTTCTGTATATTTATACAGCTTTCAGAAGCACATAGAGCAGAGATTCCCAAATTTACACATGTATAAGAATCACCTGGAAGGTTTCTTACAAGAGATTACTAGGCCTCATCCTTAGAGAGTCTGATTCAGTAGATCTGGGATGGGGCCCAAGATCTGCCTCTTTCACAAGCTCCCAGGTGACAATGAGGCCGTCATTCAACACACAACAGCGAGTAGCACTGACACAAGAGAAATCCCTGGAATGAATTTATTTATTTATTTAATTTTGTGTGTGTGTGAGGAAGATTGGCCCTGAGCTAACATCTGTTGCAAATCTTCCTCTTTTTGCTTGGAGAAGACTGGCCCTGAACTAACATCTGTGGCAGTCTTCCTCTATTTTGCACGTGCACTGCTGCCACAGCATGGCTTGATGAGCGGTATAGGTCCACATCTGGGATCCGAACCCGCGAACCCAAGGCCACCAAAGCAGGGCGCACAGAACTTAACCATTACGCCACTGGGCTAGCCCCACTGGAATGAAATTTACCTACTTGAATTTCATGGTACTGAGATATAGGGTGATTTTTTTAAACTTTTTTCTTCCTATTTTCTTTCTTTTTTTTTTTTATTAATGTTATGATAGATTACAACCTTGTGAGATTTCAGTTGTACATTTTTGTTAGTCATGTTGTGGGTACACCACTTCCCCCTTTGTGCCCTCCCCCCACCCCCCCTTTTCCCTGGTAACCACCGATCAGATCTCCTTATCAATATACTAACTTCCACCTATGAGTGGAGTCATATAGAGTTCGTCTTTCTCTGACTGGCTTATTTCTCTTAACATAATACCCTTGAGGTCCATCCACGTTGCTGTGAATGGGCCAATTTTGTCTTTTTTTATGGCTGAGTAGTATTCCATTGTGTATATATACCACATCTTCTTTATCCAATCATCAGTTTCTGGGCATGTAGGTTGGTTCCACGTCTTGGCTATTGTAAATAATGCTGCGATGAACATAGGGGTGCAAGGGACTCTTGGGATTTCTGATTTCAGGTTCTTAGGATAGATACCCAGTAATGGGATGGCTGGGTCACAGGGTATTTCTATTTTTAACTTTTTGAGAAATCTCCATACTGTTTTCCATAGTGGCTGTACCAGTGTGCATTCCCACCAACAGTGTATGAGGGTTCCTTTTTCTCCACAACCTCTCCAACATTTGTCGCTCTTGGTTTTGGATGTTTTTGCCAATCTAACGGGGGTAAGGTGATATCTTAGTGTAGTTTTGATTTGCATTTCCCTGATGATTAGCGATGATGAACATCTTTTCATGTGTCTATTGGCCATATTCATATCTTCTTTTGAGAAATGTCTGTTCATGTCCTCTGCCCATTTTTTTTTTTTAAAGATTTTATTTTTTCCTTTTTCTCCCCAAAGCCCCCCAGTACATAGTTGTATATTTCTCGTTGTGGGTTCTTCTAGTTGTGGTATGTGGGACGCTGCCTCAGCATGGTTTGATGAGCAGTGCCATGTTGGCGCCCAGGATTCGAACCAACGAAACACTGGGACACCTGCAGCGGAGCGCATGAACTTAACCACTCGGCCACAGGGCCAGCCCCTCCTCTGCCCATTTTTTGATCGGGTTGTTTGTTTTTTTGTTGTTAAGCAGTGTGAGTTCTTTGTATATTATGGAGATTAACCCTTTGTCGGATAAGTGGCTTGTAAATATTTTTTCCCAATTAGTGAGGTGTTTTTGTTTCAATCCTGCTTTCCCTTGCCTTGAAGAAGCTCTTTAGTCTGATGAAGTCCCATTTGTTTATTCTTTCTATTGTTTCCCTCAACTGAGGAGTTATAGTGTCCGAAAAGATTCTTTTGAAACTGATGTCAAAGAGTGTACTGCCTATGTTCTCTTCCAAAAGACTTATTGTCTCAGGCCTAATCTTTAGGTCTTTGATCCATTTTGAGTTTATTTTGGTGTTTCTTCCTATTTTCTTAAGCATTAGATTGTTGTTTATTTTATAATGAATATTCCATTTTTACCCAAACAACAAAATCACTATTCTAAAGAAAGCTAGAACCAAGAAACATTAACCGGTTTATAACTACAATTTGTACAAAAGCTTTCTCTGAGATCTTTAACTTTTGTTTCTTCTGAAAAATTGAACTGTGTTTTATTAAACTCACCTACTATCCAAAAAAGTTTCAAGAGTTTTTCTCTATCAAGTGGCTACAATGAAACTGATATTTGCTACTTCAAAAAGATGCATAAAATATATTTTCCCACCTTATCAGATTTAAACTAATTTAATATTTAACACCAATGTAATAGTCAAGTTGTATCATCAGTATGACCTATTGGAAACGTATGAAAAATTCATCCCTACTATAAGGACCAAAAGAGCCTAACTCAAGACCGATGTGAAAACATGGGGAGAAAGTTATTATGTAATACTTCTAAGTACAATAACCATTGATTACAACCGGATCTTCAGTATATTCCAATATTTCTTTTAAAAAGTTATGACCCTTTTAATAAATTATTCCCAAACAAATAGAGTTTTATGGCCCAATACCACAGACTCAGATCAAAAAAGAAATAATGGTATAGTTCAGACTTACTAAATGTTCTGCAAACTAGGAATAAAGACATTACCTAAAAGTTACTTGGCTAAGAAAGAAACAGAAACCCATTGTTAGAAACAGGTTGACTTTGTGTAGCTCTCAACAGAGAAGTTTAGATGTTTTTCCATTCAGAGACAAAAATTTCATGGACAATCATTATTAATTCCACACCAGGAAAAAGGCCCAGTATGCTTAATTTAACACTGTAGCTTATGACGGCATTTACAAATAAAATTATCTCAAGTTTAGTAGGAGAAAAACACAATGCTAACAATGAATTTAAAGGGAATAAGTAATGCTGAGATTAGAGTCCAAAAGCCCTTAAAACTCTCTAAATGACCCTTTAAGAAAGCTGGATTAGAAAGTAATCAGAAATAAGATCTCTGTAGAGTATAACCATCAAATATACACTTAGAAGTAGGATGTCCCCATTTTTCCTAAATTTCCATATTTTTAACAACTTTTGTTCCTACCAATAACTCTAAATCAATCAGTAAAACTTCAAAGTCTATTACCAGGTTAAAAGTACCAAGCACTCTGATCATCTTTCATCTGCCAAAGAAACATGACAACCCAGTAATTTTTGTCTTTTACAGCAAAAAAATTTTTTAATCTGGAGTAAAGCTTTAATACTCATTTTAGAAATTTCTTTAGTACATTTGTTTTAAAATGTTTAAGAATTACATTCTGGTTATTAATAATATCATATCTTACCAGGATCTGCTAACCCAGTGGTCTCTAATAGTATGTAATCAAATTTCCCCTTCTTCTGCATCAAATTCTCAATAGCTCTAAGGCCATTGTCCCTGGAGAATACCAAAACATAATACAGAGTTGATGGACTGAATATTTTTAAATGATCATTACAAACATTTTAAAATATATTCAGCAGCCTGAGACAAAAATATCTTTAAGAATGTGAATATTTAACTTAGTCCCAAGTTTCTAACAAAATGCCCACCCAGTATTTATCAATGAGGGGAAAAAAACAGGTGCATATACACTGATAGGAATTATCAAATACATGATGAGTTAAAACTTTAATTTTATTGAAATTAAAAGCAAAGGGAATTTCAATATATCTGACTAAAGTAAGCCAGAATCTGTTATTTTTACAGCTTTATGAAAGAAAAGTATCAACATCCAAAATAATGATAAAATTTATGAATTATATAGTTTAATATAACAGCTAAAGAAACCCTACCATTAAATACTCTTAATTATGTTCTGAATTAGGGTACCAGGCTTTAATTTCTCTTTTTTTCTTATAATATCAAAAGTGCAAGAAAATACTTAATGGATTGCATTTTGGTTATTCAAGTAAAGGTTATGATTTTAGCCTTGTTAATAATTTGACTCAAAGTCAAACACGTAACATAGTAAATGACGTAGAAGAAATTTAATAAACTACAACATACAAAATTAATAGTAGAGGTACTAATCTTCGTAATTCACTCAACAAATATTTGAGGGACTACTACGTGCAGGTCCTTTCTAAGATCTGTGGTATATTAGTGAATAAAACAGACAGTCCTTGGAAACAACTCTCACTGGTGGAACATAATATAAGGTTTTTCTCTTTTTTGATGGTCATTTATTTTTGTTTTTTGGAGGCTGAATTATTAGAAAAAAGAACAATGACATTAAATTCAGAACAATCATTTTTTATATATGAAATGAGACTTTCATGTACCACAGAGATTAATAAAATAAATCTTGACATCAAAACCAATAAAATAATTCAATAAAAGGACCACAGCATGAGAGCAGACAGCAAAAGAAATAAGATAGCAAAAAACACTTTAAGAAAATGCATCCTAATAAAAGTCTATTTTCTATTTGAAAATACAATGAAGCAGACTACGAAAATTCAGTAAATTATGCAAGAAAATCAAAGCTGGAAATGTAATCAATAAACATTTATAGTAAACCAACAAGCACACAGTAAACACATTCCTCACTTTACTGAACAGCAGAGGCAACCGTTTCTAAGTTCCAGCCATTCTTCGTAGAGCTCTCCACCTTGGCTGACAGCTAAGGATTTCTCCACTGCACTTCCTGGAATAATTAACAAGAAGCGCTCTTTAGATTACGTTCACTAGCCCACCAAAAACGAAGATGAGGATACTCACTAACAGAGCAGACTTCAAGGCAGAAAATACATTTTATAAATTTTATTCTTTCATTCTATCCATGTAGCCTCAATAGCTAAACTATTACTCTAGATTATTTTAGCTTTTATTCCTTTGAGAGGATTTAAGCCCCTAAAAGGCAAATTCAAAATTAATGCATCATACCTACTGCGTCTTTAGGCCTCTTACTTGCCTGCTCCCATTTCCTAATAGGGCAGCTATTTTAAAGGCATTTTTTTTGTTCATGGCCAACTTTCTAGATAGACTAGTATGTTTTATATATTGATTTTTATATGCCTTTCAACCTCTTAAGGAATGTTTTTTTTGGAGGGTGAGGGAGATTGGCCTTGAGGTGACATCTGTGCCAACCTTCCTCTATTTTGTATGTGGGATGCCACCACAGCATGGCTTAATGAGCAGTGTGTAGGTCAACACCCGGGATCCAAACCTGTGAACCCCAGGGTGCCAAAGGGGAGTGCATGAACTTAACCACTACGTCACTGGGCAGGCCCTGGTTCATCTATTTTTTTCTTTTCACTCTTTCTCTAAATTGTTTTTATTTCTATTGGACTACTCAGTATTCCCAATATAAGTAAAAACCCTAGTTCATTTTGAGGAAGTTTGCTTGGCCAGGGTATCAATGTGCTCATTTAAAAATTAAATTTTAGTCATATACATATAGGTTTCCTAGCAATGCTTACTTGAGAAAGAGTAAATACGTTTGAGATTCTGACATGCTTGTTATCATACAAGAATGATTTTAATTGTCTTACTTTTCCTCCAATAAAAAAATATACCAAAGCCAAGGAAGAGCTGTAAATGTCCAATAAAGCAAATGGTCAAATAAAGGGAAAAAATTTTCATTTATATGGTTTTTTTGTATATATTTCAGTTAGGCAATAATAAAGAGCTTTAAAAACAGTTGCTATAAAATTCAGGGTGTAGAGAACACAAATAAGATGTGAAGAAAAGGATTGTGAATGCTGTCAAGGACAAAATGGTGAAAATAATCCAGAAAGAATGAAGAAAATAGCAAGAAATAATAATAAATGTAATCAGTGTGCAACAGAAGATCAGTTAATAAGAAGCTAGAATAAAAGACTACAATCTAAAAATCTTAAGATTTTTATTTTGTCTAACAGGATTTTTCTCTTTAGTTCATTGAAATAAAAAATTAAGTTTAATTATTGTTCATAAAACCTAGTTCCTTTACTAATTTACAACTGAAAAAATAGTACACTTTAAGAAATATCCCAACAGAAGTTATACTTTTTGGCTAAAAGTGAGCTTTTACTAAAATTCATACTTGAGAAGAAAAACTTATAAAAGTAATCAAAGAATTGTATCTAACATTGCTGAAGAGATTTTTTTAACCACAGTTCGGTATTAAAGACAAAAAATTTAAATGTTTTGTATTTTCACAGACAATCGAAGTTACTTGAGGAGAGAGACCACATGTTTAACTTATTTTCAAAATCTTCAGTTTGAACTGCTTTTCAGATAATAAACATTCAACAAGGTTAACATATAATAACTAAAGCATTTCCAAATATTTTTCAAAAGTTGAAATTAAACAATATACTCAATATAAAATAACTTTTCTAGTTCCTAAACTTTCTTTCATATGTTTAGATTTTTACTTCTTGAGTTATTTCATGTAAACATCTAATTTAAGTCTGTTGGTATGAATTCCAAAGTTATACAAAATGTTACAGAAACTGATTTCAGTCTCTCAAATCAAAACAAAGCTTGACAGAAATTAATCCAATTTTCCAAAACTGTTCACATTATAACACCCTGCATTTTCATTTTTAAATGTGGAATATTAACTGACTAGTGGAATACACTGTCCTATAAATTCTTGCAGCGTGGCATTTATTGAACTATACTCACCTTCCCCAAATTCGTTTAAAATAACTGCTACTCTTTTACTATGTTGCTCTGTCAGAATATAGTTCAGAAGTGTTGTCTTCCCAGCACCTACAAAACATATTTGTTTTAAATAAAAAATTCAAAGACTAATTTTAAAGGCACAAAAGAGTCCCAACGGTTTTAAAAATTTTCATGCTATTTTTCAAATATTATTTCACTATTGCATAGAAAATTCTAGAGGAAAGGATTAAAGGACCCTTTGAAAGCTATTAAAAATACTTTCTGTTAACATAAAATTTTTTAAATACTTACAAATACTCCTACAAGTTGGATTACACAGCTTTCTGTGAACTCATATGACAAAAATAATAAGCCACCTACATAACTTATAACGTAAAAGCATCTAAATTTTCTATTAAATAAGGAATTATTGAAGTAATGGCTCCCAAGGAATAAATTACTCATGTAGTTTACAAAATATAAAATACTTAAATCTGGGGCCGGCCCTAGGGCTGAGTGGTTAAGTTCTCGCGCTCCACTTCGGCGGCCCAGGGTTTCTCTGGTTCGGATCCTGGGCGCGGACATGGCACTGCTCATCAGGCCATGCTGAGGCGGTGTCCATCCCACATGCCACAACTAGAGGGACCCACAACTAAAATATACAATTATGTACTGGGGGATTTGGCGAGAAAAAGCAGAAAGAAAAAAAGAAAAAAGAAGAGTGGCAACAGTTGTTAGCTCACGTGCCAATCTTTAAAAGAAATTGCAAAAAAAATAAAATACTTAAATCCCTTTACACAATGAAAATGTTTCTTAGCCAAGAAATATGGTTTACTTCCCTAAAATTTATCTATAAAGACCTTTTATTTCAACATGCATCATTAACCAAACAAAAATTCAGACTGACTATATGGGTACTTTTAGTATGCTTAATCTATAAAATTGATTTACATAAATATTTTATAAGTATATGTATATATTTATTTATATGTATTTATAAATACATATATTTACATATATATGTACATATGTATATATCTGCACACAGAAAATGGAGAATGGATGTAGGCAATATTAACAATGGACAAAATATTCAATATTTAGAATGATAAATTCAGAAAGCTACACTAACTTTATCCAGTAGGTGGCATATTAAACCTAATATGTTCAGCTCAAGTAGAAGAAAAACGCTTGTCGTGTGAACCATGCACACCAAAATTTTCCTAGAGGAAAAAAAAAACCAACCCAAACTGCACAGTAGCATAGTTCAATTGTACCACTTTTTTTTTTTTAATTTATCTACCTTTCTGTTGGTGGACATTTGGGTTGTTTCCAGTGTTTTACCAAAACAAACAGTACTGCTAAGAACTTTTACACGTAACCTTGTATACGTCTTCTGAAGTAAACTGACAAGATTCCTAGGGTACACCTAGGAGGCATTTACTCAGTATTAGGGTATTAATATTTTCAACATTTTTAGGTCATATTCCTTTAAAAGCTGTTGAAGAGATGGAAGGCTTGTGCTTAGAGTGCTTTAGGAAGCTCAAAATCACGAAAGTGTGAAGTATGAAAGGGAAAGGACAGACCTTAAGGAGGCAATGAGGAAATTCCTAAAGCCAGTCCAAGTGTGAGACAGAAACCCTGAACACTAGCACTGTATTAGGTAATGGCAGTGAAAATGGAAAGGAGTGGACATAAGAGACCTTCCACTACAATTACGAGGTCTTAATAATTAATCATATCATGAAGCAAAAGACTTTAAGACATAATTCATTCATTCAAAAGTCTACTAGGGACCAGATTTTATGGCGGCTTTGGTGAAAAGTACACAAGACAAAGACAAACTGTCTCTACCTTTTTGAAACTTAGAAACATTAAGGGAGTGGGAGATGGAAGGGAATTCAGATGAATAAAGAAGTGATTAAGTTACAGGATGATACATTCGGTAGGAGATGTACAAGATGTCATGGAGCACCTAAGAGGGCCATCTAGCCAGAGGAGTAATAGTAAGATGAAAAGTATGGTGCCAGGGACTAAAACACTTGACACCTTTCAGAAGCAAACGTAGTTCAATGTAGCTGGGCCACAGTTTCACAGGCAGGAGAAGTTGTCAACAGCCAGATCATATGGAAACTTGTAATTCAAGTTAAGGAATCTGAACTTCAACCCAAATGGAAACCACTGAAGGGTCTGACACGATCAGACTGACATTTACAAAGATCCTTAAGGCAAAAATACAGAGACTATCTTAAAGGGCAGCATGACTCAAGACTAATCAGGAAGCTTTTAGAATACTCCAGGTAATTGGTATGACAGGAGCAGGGGGATCTAAGGGGATGGCAACATAGGAAGTTTCGGACATGTTGAGTTTGAGATGTCTGTGGACGATCAAAATAGAAACTACCTGGGTGTGAAGTTAAAAGGATGAAGGGGAGGGGAATTCAAAAGGAGATGCCAGAGAAGTGGAAATAGCAGAAGAAAAGTGTGATGGAAGTTAAGGGAACAATGTTTCAGGAAACAGAAAATGGTCAAGAAGCAGGAGCGAAACTACCCCTAGATTCAGCAACAAAGCTGTTGGCGTTAGTCCTCATTCCTAAGCTTCAGACCATTATCTCCAATGCTTTACAGACCTACTAGCAAGCAAAATGGGGAAGGCCGGAGGGCCAGTGTGAACTATAGTGTCTTGGACAAGGAATTTGCTCAGGTTCTCAGTAAAGCAGCCTCTGCATGACAGTGGGGAAATACCAAAAATAAATTCCTTTATAAAGTTAATCCTGAGCAAAAATCGGAATAAATTTATAGTCTACAAAGGAAAAAAAGGGAAACACCAGTGATTTCATTCTTATCTTTATGTTAATAAGCCCTCAGGTGCACCAAGTTTGTACTTGTCTCCAGCAGAATCTAGGAATGGTATTATTTCCCCAAAACTGTTTCCTTAATTTACATTTCTTAACTTTTCCCACACTTCTAATACAATCATGTATTTATTCTAGCCTTTCTATTTAATTGTAAGGTTTTAAAATAATACCTCTCAAACTTTCCCAATAAAGTACCTCTAGCATAGGCCCATAAACTGTCCCCAGGAGACTGTATCATGTTTACAAACCCATGAATTCAGCCGTCCCTGTGCACTCCTGAACGTCCTCAGTTTGAGAACTACAGTCTTGGAGGGCAGAGATTTTATTCTCTTTCCCCTACGGTGTTTTACAAACAGACCTCAAAAAAAGTTTGAGATAGAACTTTCCACGAATAGCTGGAAGAGACTGGCTCGAGGAGAAGGGCATCTAGTGAGGAGGGCATCTAGTGCCCCTTGTGTGTCGGTCATTTTACAGAGGACACCCTTTAATGCTAATAGACTTATAAGGCAGGTGTCTCCTGCCGCATTTTACAGATGAGAAAACAAACGCAGACAGGTGACCGGTATTATTTCCATTTTCAAGCGAGGGAGATGAGCTTCAGAAAGATAACGAGTTAGAGGTCACAAGGATAATTAGGGGGCGGGTCCAGGATTTAAACTGCAGAGCCAGAAGCGGTTTCAAGACGCGAGGCTAACTTTCAATCTCACTTGATAAATGTGACTCTAACGCAGAGGAGTCTAGGCATCATTAACCTCTGAGATGAGAGGTAACCCTTACGTGGAGCAAGTGACCCAGCCCCTGCCTCAGGGACATTTGCTCTCGGCCACAAAGCGCCGATGCCCAAGAAGAAGAGGCACTGTCAGCCCCCAAAAATCCCAGGATACCAGTGTTTACGGCATTTTCTGACCGGGATGGTTAGTTACCTAAATACCCGGTGATAATTGTGACTGGGATCTTAGCGCCGAGGCCAGACTTTTCCTCCTCCTCTCTTGGCTTCGTCTCAATGGGGACCAACTCAGGACAGTCCTCCTCCGTCTGCTCCTCTTCCTCTTCCGCGGCTCCGACAGCCTGTAACATCGCGGCCAACAGCACTACACGCCTCTCCCTCAGCTCAGGAGCTGGGACCCAGGCACCGAAACGCAATGCGCACGCCGGGCACGCCACGCCAGGCGCGTCCTTGACGTCATCACGCCGCGACGCACGGCTCCTTCCGATCCCCATCGGATTACCTGGGCTCCGGTTGAGGACCGCCTCGCCTTTTAGCCACTCCCCCAGGGGAGAGGAACACGCCCCCAGGGATGCTGGACACGCCCCCAAGGCGTGTTCCCTGAACCTGAGCGAAGCGGGGCGGAGTTGTTGGGGCTCGCTGGCCAGCCCCGCCTTTACGCCGTCGCTGTGTGCGCCCGCAACCCCGGATAGCTGCTGGCTGATGTTGGGGCTGAGGCCAGGCTGGTTAGAACCGGAGTGGGTAGCCTGACCTGAACAGTTCCCAGAAAGGATGGACCTTATCAACTTGACATTTTTTTAGTATCGTTAAAGAAAATTTTTTAATTCATAGGGGAAAGAATGGTAAGCTAACATACTACAGTGTTCTTTGTAATTTTTATATGTGAAGGAACAACCAGTGAAACTTTTTTTAAATTGGGGTAACATTGGTTTATAACATTACGTAAATTTTAAGTGTACATCATTATATTTCGCAGTGAAACTTTTTTATAATTACGTATTTTACATGTATATCCAAACTTTTACAAGGTACATGTTTTACTTTCATGTATTTATTTATTTTTCTCATTTCTTATTTGGACTCAGGTAACCTGAGTTCATTTATCATTTTCTTTGGTTCATGACACTCTCTCATCATTAATCCATGGATAACACTCCTTTATATTTATGTATATATTTATAATGAACTCCTTTGACCTCATCCCCTAACCCAAGAATATTACCAGTAAGTTACACCTACCATAATCTGGAGTTAGCTTTATTTTCCAACTCCACTGTTGTATTATATTCTATTATGTGACTATACAGCAATTTATCCATTTCCTATCAATTGTTTCCAGGTTTTGCTCTTATGAGCAGCACAGAGTGACCCTTCAGCACTGCGTTACTGCCTGAACAGAAGCTGTTCTGTTACTGGCCTGACTACCCTCTCTTATATATTTCTCAGGCACATTCTTGCAGATTCCCTTACATGATTCTGGGTGAATATTATACTAACATCTCTTCTCTCTCACCAAAACCAACCTGTACCCTATAAGGCTGGCTTAATCAAGGCAGGCAACAAGTATTGCTGAAACAGTATGTAGTGTCAATCAAAGTAAAAAGAGTTTTACACAATGGTCAAAAGTTAAATGCACCCGAAATGCCCATCACCGGATGAACTGATAAACAAAATGTGGTATACCCATATAGTGGAAAATTGTGTCACAGTAAATAAGGATGAAGTACCGATACCTGCTACAAACGAGTGAACCTCAAAAGTATTATGCTGAATGAAAGGAGGCATTCACAAAACACCACACATTGTATGACTACATTTCTATGAAATGTCCAGAATAGGCAAATCTGTATAGACAGAAAATAGATTAGCTGTTACCAGGGACTCCTGCAACCAAAGAGAGTGACTGCTAATGAGTACATTTTGGGGGTGATGAAAATGTTCTAAAATTGATTGTGGTGATGGTTGCACAACTCTTTAGTGAATATACTAAAAACCGTTGAATTGTACACTTGAAATAGGTGTGTTGTATGGTATTGTCAATTTTATCCTAATAAAGCTGCTATTAAAAAAACTTAAAGGTTCGTTTGTGCCTCAAAATGGGGTGGTGCCAGTGTGCGTTTGCAGAGAAGCACTGCCTTCTGGTCCTGCTTCCAGCAGCTTGAAGTCCTGGCCTCTGAGCGGAGTTAAGTTAGAATGCACGATTTCCCGATTAAGCCATGCATGGCCATGATCATAAAGATTACAGCTTAATAAAATCTTTGCTTTAATCTGTTTCTATGTTACTTTTCAGCAAGATATCTATCCATGAATTCTATGGAGTTCTGCCATTTTCTTTTCTGACTCTAGTAACTGGACAGAATTTAGCAAGCATGTGACTGAAGTGGTGAGGGTTTTGATTTATTCAGATAGATGGCTTGCAACTTTAGCTCTCCCTGAATGTCTGGGTATGACTGATTTTACTTTTATCTTAACACAGGACTTACCAGTTTTATTCATTCTATTTTAAGTGAGCCGTTGTTGTTGCTATTTAATCCAAAATACCTTTTTAAAAAAGTAAAAAATTTTTCTAAGTGTAATATTGTAGAATCTACTACAGTTTCTAATTTAACTTTAAAATTTCCTCAGTTTTCAATTTTGTTTAGTCTCATTCACTTTATGGTAAAACAACCACCATAACAGCAATAATAATAATAATGTGTGGAGCCCTTACTGTCTGATGGGCCGTGTGTTAAAAGCACATTGAATGCATTATCTCATTTAACTTTGCAAAATAAACATTGTTCATATGCCCATTTTATAGACAAGGAAAGCGAGGCTTGGGAAAGTTAAATATTTTGCTTGAGGTCATTGAGTCAGGAAATGGCAGCCCTGGGGCTCAGTTCAGATCTGACTGGCGCTCAATCCCATGCCCCTCTAAACCAAGGATCTGCAAACTTTTCCTGTAAATGGCCAAGTAGTAAATATTTTAGGCTGTACAGGCCAACAGACAAATTAGAGGATATTTCCTAGGTACTTATATAAAAGAGAAAACAAATTTCCACAAATTTTGAAACTTGAATTTCATGTAATTTTCACGTCATGACATATTCTTTTATTTTTTTCTATTAACCTATTACAAATGTATAAACCATTCTTAGCTTGCAGGCTGTACAAAAGAGGCATCGAGCTATAGTTTGCCAATTACTGATCTAAAATAATATGCGCTGCCTTGTTAAGGTGAATTACATGAAGCTTTGCAAAAATAGCTCATCTCTGCTATTTTAAACTCAGTTTGTGAATCATTCACCATTGCAACTAAACCCCTGCCCTCAAAGAGTTAGGTAGCACAGTTACCACTGTACTAATATTCAGAGGAAAGTCTGAAGCTGAGAAGCTTAAACTGTGTCTCCAAGGGCACTGATACCTGGCCTAGGAGAGACTCCATCCAGGCAGCACTCCAGTCTCTGCATTGTGGCAGGAACCCTTGTAGGTCAGAGCAGAGCAGAGCAGATAAGCGAGCTGTCTGGATTCCTGCAGCTCAGCTTGTAGCAATAACCCTGCCATGGGTTATTGGACACAATTCCCTATTCCTCCCCTTTGCCTCATTTTCCTCCTTTGAATAGTTAGACAGTTGCCATGAGAAAAAGTAACGACTGTAACTATATCCAAATCAGAGGAAAGCTAAAAATAATGCTAACTTGGTTTTGTTTTTTTTCCTCTCAATTTTGCAACTTCCTGCAAAGGAAAGAACACACTAGTGGCCAGCAACAGCTATTGGTTTGGAGGAAAGGAAACTGAGGGTTTCAAAATTAAACCAGTTCCTCTTATCAGGCTGTAGCTGGTAAATAAATAAACAAATAAAATATTTCTTAAGTGCTTAATATTTATCAATTCATTTGCTATTTTTCGTTAGACGCACATAAATTTAGTGAGAATATCTCTGAAATGCCAGAGGGCAATGTCTTTTATTCTTGTGAGTGCTTTAGTTAAGATAGAATATCAATATTCCAGTATCACATAGTCCTCTGTTAAGATAGAAAACCATTGTAAGGACATGAAATAATAGTCCTTCCCCAGAATATTGAAGGTAGCTGGTGGGTGAAATAGGTACAGTTTAGTGTTTTTAGAGAGTATGACTTTCATTTCAAAGGCTGTCAGTAATATTATTTGAATTCATTATCTTAAGCTATTAACTCATGCTATTAATAAGGTTTAGCTTACGGTCTAGTCACTTGTAACTCACTTTCCCACAAAATTAAAAAGAAAACCACTATTCAAAGCCTGCAGGCTGGCCAACTTGACTGGTGTACTTATTCTTTCTAAAATATACTATCAGGCAAGGAGCGGACGGTGAGCAAAACTAAAAGCATAGTGTGCGATGAATGATTTATGTTGTAATAGTTTAGGAAACAGTCTAAATAATATCCTCTTCTTGTCACTAGAAATTTAAAAGTGACATTTGTGGCTTTAAGTTTCACTTTCTAACTTTTATAGTTTTAGGGAAGTGTATGCCAAGATCCACAGGCACCTGCTCATGATTTCTGAAGTGTAAATAAAAGACACAGAAACAAAAATAAAATATCTCCATTCTTCCTTCCTCTTGCTCCAAATCCCCTCAAAGAGTATTTAATTACACTTAACTGAAATACCGTGCTATCAGCAATGCCAGGTCTTCCTGGCTTCAACACCAGTATCTGTTGAGTCCCATAGCTGTCTCTCAATTAGGCACCACAATTTCACTTATGGAGGAAGATTCATGAACTTTCTTTAGGCTGGTTTACTCTCTTTCCTCTTATTATTTTAATGTTTCCATTCTGCCCTTGAGTCTTAGTGTAGGCTGCTCCAAATACACGGCAGCGGATATTTTCAAACCACCCAGCCACTTCTGTCACCAACCTACCGCCCCAAGTAACTCAAAGGAGTTTTCAAAAGCACTTTGTTTCTCAGAGTTGTTTTTTAGTTATGTTAAGAGATGCAATCACCAACCACCCTGAACCAGTCCAAACCCCACCACAAGAGCAACACCTCTGCACAGATGGGCTGAGAAATGTCCAAAAGTTACGTGTACTTCATTTTAATGTTAAGATCCCCACCCCAGGAGGGGCTTACGCCTTATTAGCATAACATGGGATGAATATTTGTAATTTGATGAATATTTGATTTCAACTCACCAAGTGAACCCACTTTGGTTCAGTAACACGTCCACATCTCATAAGCAATAATTCATAATCATAATTAATCACATAATCTTCCTTCAGGGAATTTCTTTCACATCAGCATCCTTCAGCACACTTACTCCTTCTACCATTTTTGTGTGTGTGAGGAAGATTGTTGCTGAGCTAACATCTGTTGCCAATCTTCCTCTATTTTATGTGGGATGCTGCCACAGCGTGGCTTGGTGAGTGGTGCTAGATCTGCACCTGCGATCCGAACTGGTGAACCCCAGGCAGCCGAAGCAGAACACATGAAATTAACCATTACACCACCAGGCCAGCCCCGCTTCTACATTTATTTTAGCCATCCTCCCAAATCTATGTGTATGATAATTGGAAATTTCCTGAATTGGGTACTGTATTACCTATCCCCTCCTCTTTTAACAATAGCTGAACCTCTGATTTTTAAGCTAGGTCCATGGTCTCCAGGATAACAACTAAGCTTCCTATTCTACCTTGTAGCTAGGTATGGGTCATGTAATGAAGTTCTTGCTAACGGACTATATGAGAAGTGCTATGTGGTAGTTTCTTGAAACCTGTCGTCCTTCATCCCTTCCTTCATCTTGCTGCCTGGGATGCAGCAGTGATGGCTGGAGCACTTCTTGATTACTGAGACTGTCAGCCACACCCTAGAAGTGGGGAGCAGGGACCTGGAAGCAGCCTGAACGCGGAGGATGGCGTGGTATAGAGCTGCAGGAGAGGAAAATGAACTTTCATGTTGTTTAAATTTATGCTCATGCCACTGAAATAAGTCCTAATCAATAAAAGATTTTATTTGTTTAACCGTCTTTAAAATAATATAAATAACACCTGAATGCATTCTAATTGGAAAAAATTCAAACAGTACAGAGGTACGTGGGGTAAAAGTGGAGGTCTCTTTCACTCTCCTCACTCCCCTTCACTGGTGTTATACAACCACTGTGGGCAATTTCATGACAGTAGTCCAGAAGCTTTTTTTGCCCAATACTATCTCTGCCACTGTCATGATAGTCAGACATTTTTCTCTGCATTTGTATACAGATGTAGCTTTTGTTTTTAGTATAAATAGGAACGTACAAGTAGGCTTTGTTCTGGGACTTGCTTTCTTCACTGAACAACATGTGCCGATGATTTCTCCATCTCACTAGAGTTAGAACTACATCATTTATTTTTAATCACTTCATGGTATTCCTTAATAGAGATATATTCTAACTGTTTCATCATATCTTTGTAAGAGTCATGTAGATTGACTTGGCACCTCTCCAACACAAGCTCAAAATGCAAATTCAACAGATTCTCAAGAAAATACTCTGATAAGCTAAAGCTTGTACATTTGGCAATAAACTTTATTCCTACTCCACCTTCGTATTTTAGAGTTGTTAGCTTCTCTTAGTAAATTAGCTTAGTTCAGTTGTGAAATATTAAGGTTTAAATTCAGTTAATTGTAATATTAATTTCTTGTCAACAGTTCTGGGCTATTTACAATTAATGTGATTCTATGCGCATACTGTATTTATTTTACAACAGGTCATATTTTAGATTGTGTTCACTATGCAAAAATTTACATATGTACTTCCATAATTCAATTGTAGTTAGTGAGTTTTTGTCAGCAGTGTACAATACATGGATTAAAATTCATTTATGAGCTGCCACTTAGAGAAAAATGTTTACATATTGCAGTTTGATTATAATATTGCCACTTTGTGCTTAAGATATAAGTTAAGTCTTCAAAGTCCTGAGTCGCACTACTGGCAATTATTAGTAGACAGAATATTAATCTATATATTTTTACATCATAATGGTTCTTTTTACTTCGTACATTTTTGTTTATGAAATGCTCTAAACCACACAAGCTAGTGATGATGATGGCAGAAGAAAGCTTTAGCATACTTCCTTATGCACTAAGTACAAAGTATATAGAGAAATGGTATTTATATAAATATGTATAATTACTGGAACATAATCACATTGTTAACATGGTTTGCTTTGAGGGAGAGGAGATAGGGAAGGTGATATGAGTGGCAGACACAAAGGGGAGGGAGAAGCAAGCCATCCCCCTAAAAAGAAAAAAAAAATGCTTTTAAAAATAGCGTGTGTAAAATACAAAAATAAAAAACGCATTTATGAAAGAGTCCTGTTTAGGTAAAATTGTATATGAATATTTGTATGTGTATACTTATGCATGTGGAAAATTGTAATAGAAGGAGCGAATAATATATGTATACTGATGTAGAATAACAGTAATAAATGTTGGGAGACGATAAAAGCAATTTGCTCATAATGCATGCAGTATGATTCCATTTCAGTAAAAACCAAAACAAAAAATGCCTTTATATGTACAAGTATATATGAGTGGGTTTATATGTGTATATGTATGTGTATGCTGACATATGCCCGTGGGAGCACTATGTTTGGAAGGATACATGTCATTGTAATAGCACGGACTACCTCAGGGAGGTGGGCTAGGTGACAGGGGCAATGGGGAAAGAGGAGAAATGTTTACCTTTTGTTTTTTAGATACATCTTTATATATTACTGGTTACAAAAGACATCCACAATTTTTTAACAGGAAAATTAAGCATTTTTCAGTAAATAAGGTATGTATCAACAACTTTTCTATGGAAGTCAAATTTTAAAATATCTATCAAGATATTAATTGTACATGCCTTTTGACCTAGAAATCCTACTGATAGGGGTTTACCTTACATGTATGCATATGCAGACATTTATGACATTCACAGTGGTATTGTGTTAAAGGTACAATGTTGGAAACATCCTGACTATCCACCTGTAGAGGAATAGCGAAATAAATTTGGCTCATTCATACATTGGAATGCTATGGTAGAGTAAGGGTTTGCATTGTATTTACATAGGAAACTGCTAGAAGTGCCTTTATTTTGAAAAGCCTCCATGAAAAATTTGGACAGAAAGAGTCTGAATGAAGCATTCTGATTAACAAGAGAACATACTCTATAAGGCAATGTATTTTATTTCCACAAGTGTGGTAAATTTATGTACAGCTTAATTGAACACATTTCATTTCCTATAACATACATACCCTATAGATTAAGTAAACAATTACGATTTCCTTTAACCAACATATTTATAAGCTCTGTGGTCATTTCGTTCTTTAAAGTTAAAGGTTACATTCCGGGAGATTAAATAAAAACTTTGAAGTTAACAATTCACCTGCCTGGAGAGCTACTCTCTCTTTTTCAGTAAACATTGAAGAGAGAAATTATTTAATGTTATAACAGAAACAGAGCACACAAATGATAAATATTTTATAACAGTGACAGAGCAGACATAGCCCTTTGCCCTGCCTGGACAGTGCCCTTTGTGCACTGTTCTTCTGTGGTCACCTGAATGTGACATTCACTTTATTATCTTTACTGTGCAGAATAATAGCCAGAACAGGACTTTGAAATCTAAAAGAGTTGGGATCAATAAAAGCCTGTCTTTCCAAGGTTTGCATCAAATATCGTCGTGACCCATAATTTCTCTTTCAATAATAAGCAAAACAGAATCAAAATTTTAGGTTTAAAATATTTCATTTCACTAATACAAGAATCACTAAAAAGATATGTTTTTAAGTAGAAAAGGAAAAACAGAATAGTATGTAGAGTGTGGTTCTGTTGGGAGGGGAGGAACAGAAAAGTGAGAATGGTTAATATAACAATCTCTATTTTTAGCACTTCATTTAAAACTGTGTTCACATCAGTGTATTTTATTGCTTATTGCTTTCTGAGCAATAAGTAGAATTTTGCTCATCAATTCACCATTAATTTCTTATCAATCCATTGCTATTTTCCCCCCTGAAAGAGAAAACTTCCTTTTAACTTAACGTATCATTTTGAAACTGTTTCAAAATAACAAAAGTTACAAAAATAGTACAGAGATTCCCACATGCCCTTCATCCTATTTCCCCTAATTTTAAATATCTCACACAATCACAGTACAATTATCAAAAGCAGGAAATTAACAACCACGCAATACTACAGACCTTACTCAGATTTTGCCAGTTGTCCCACTAACATCCATTTTCTGGATCTGGTATAGGATCTCACATTGCACTTAGTTGTCTTATCTCCTTTGTCTACTTTAATCAGGGGCATTGCTCAGTCTATCTTTCATGACCTTGACACTTGAAAAGTACTGGTCAATTATTTTGTAGAATGTCCCTCAACATGGGTTTGTTTTATGCTTCCTCAGGATTCAACTCAGGTTATGCATTTTGGCTAGGAATACCACAAATTGATGTTGTTACTCTGTGCATCACTGCAGAAGGCACATGATATCCATGCATCACTTTATGAGTGATGTTAACTTCAATCACTCGGTTAAAGTGGTGTCTACTGGGTTTCTCCACCATAATGTTACTATTTTCCCCCATTGCAGTTAATAAGTACCTAGTGGGGAGATACTTTGAAACTATGTAAATATCTTGTTTTTCATCATACTTTAGCCCTCTAATTTTATCATATATTATTCTTTTTCAAAATTTATTGAGGCATAATTTACCTAGCATAAAATTCACACATTTTAAGTGTACAATTCAAGAGTTTTAATACATTTCTACACTTGTGCAACAATCACCACAATCTAGTTTTAGAACACTTCCATCATCCCCAAAAGATCCTTTTTGTCTGTTTACAATCAACCTCCTCTCCACTTGAGGCCCCTGGCAACCATTGATCTGCTTTGTTTATACAATACACTGATTTTTTCTCATTATTTATTTGCTTGATTTTTTTATCCTTGTTCATCTGCACATGAACAGACATAGATAGTTAGAAATGAGAAGACTTAAATCTAATATATTGTTTGGTATTTGACACAGGACACCGACCTGCCTGGAAGTCGAGAGAAATAGCAAGTCATTCGTTGACATCAGATTAAAAATGGACTTTGGATATTCTATATGTTAGCAGGATCTGAATGATCCAGTTGCTTTAGATCTTCAAATAATTTGTAAAAGTCATCCCAATTAAATTCTTTCTCTCAATACGTAAAGTCAAAGGCATAATCTTTGAAAGCCTATAAGAACTAAGTAATTTTGATATTATCATATCAACATGCCCTGGAAAAACACTAAGATTCGGAGGTTTTGTTTCTTTCTTTTGTTTTGCTTTGCTTCAGCTTCTTAGTTTTATAGATCTTCACTCCTAGGTTTGCTGTTTAAAACTTTCATCCAGAGCCAATTTTACTAACCCAGTGCAATATAATTTCAAGGACATTATGTCTTTCCTATACTCTTCTAACGAGCATGAAAAATCTTCATCATTTTAGAGCTGCCCACTGGCAGCCTATGGGCCAAATGTAGCCCACAGGTATGGTTTTTGTAGGAAGCAATTTTTAAAAAATCAGGACATTTTGATTTTCAAAAATTTATATATCTGGCTTCTCTTTAAAAATCCTTAAATCTAGTGACACAGTGCCCATGTTTCCGTAGCTGGAGCTAAGCTATGACATGCTACCTGAATAGAGCTCATGATCTTCAGTTCATCACGTCCCCATCTGTTCCCTATTCACTGTCACCGAGATTACCTCCCTCACTCATGCTCTGTGACTGGTCCCATTGTGCATCTGAGTTTGCTTATCGTAGGTTGAAACCTGAACAACGGTTGTTAGTTTTTTAAAAAAATTGAGCCATACCAAACAGACTAAAGCTCACTAGTCTTTATTGTACAGAATGATGACTTTCTTTTTCTTACATAACCACAGATTTGTATATAGGAAAATTTAACTCTTCTTCATCCCTCACCTACACATACACACAATACATACCACTATCTCTATCCTCAGACTTCCAATGTGTTTAGCTTGGTTATATTAATATTTATTTTCACATTATTATGACATGTGTAAATGATATTCACACTGGAGCCTTATATTGTCCCATGAGAATTTTTTCTTCCCTACTCAACTTTTCATTTTCTCTGAAATTAGTACTTTTCTTGTTTTCATTCTTTTAGTTTTGTTTGCTTACTATTATATACTTATCACCAACTCATCTCAAACTCTTAAACACTTGTTTAAATATCCTTTTCATATGTTCAAATGGATCAGGTATTCCTTTAATTTCGTGTTCCTGAAGACATCTACCCTGGGATCTTAGGACACCTTGCTCTCGGACTTCTAGCCTCTAAAACTGTGAGATAATCCATTTCTGTTGCTTAAGGCTCCCAGTGTGGGATATTTTGTTATATATTTTGCTAGGCAGCCCTAGCAAAAGAATAAACCAGTGTTTCAAAATTGTACAATAATGCACCTTGGAGTGGGTCTAATTTCATCTATTATCTTGGCACTGAGTAGCTCTTACAATCTGCAAACTCATGTCCTCTCCTTGAATTTTCTGGAATTATTTTATTGACAATTTCCTTCCTTCTGTTTTCTCTGTGTCTCTTTGTGGAACTCCTCTTATGCAGCTACTGAACTTCTTACTGTGGTCCTCGAATTTCCTTTTCTTGTTTTTACCTCTTATTTTCCATCCTTGTGTCTTTGTGCTCTACTTTCTGGGAGAGTTGCTCAATTTTATCATCCAAACTTTCTTTGAATTTTTATTCCACTATAGTACATTTTTTTAATTTCCCAGAGCCCTGTTTTATTCCCTGAATGTTCCTTTAAAAAAATAACATAAGAGGCCAGCCTGGTGGTGCAGCGGTTATGTTCTCACATTCCGCTTCAGTGGCCCAGGGTTCACCGGTTTGGATCCGGGGTGCGTACGTGGCACCGCTTGGCACGCCATGCTGTGGCAGGCGTCCCACATATAAAGTAGAGGAAGATGGGCACACATATTAGCTCAGGGCCAGCCTTTCTCAGCAAAAAGAGGAGGATTGGCAGCAGATGTTAGCTCAGGGCTAATCTTCCTCAAAAAAATAAATAAATAAAAATAACAATATTCTTCTTTCATGGGTGCGATATCACCTCTTATCCTTCTGTGGATATTGATAATAGTTAGTTTTCTGATCCCATTATAATCTTGGTTTCTTCCAAGTTGATTTGTTTGTTTGTTTGATTTGGTCTATACCTTTCAGGTTGATGATTTTCCACAGATGTCTGATAATCTTTGGTTGTCAACTCAAATTGAGGAGTGAGGTACCAAAAATCTTCTTAGAAATTCTAATCCAATGGCAAGGCTTGTTGACTGCCGGCTTCAGTTTTGGGCCATGTGGCTGGGCCATTTTGTTGGGGCACTCTTGATGTTGGTATCTTTATGTCTTTCCTCTCCAGGTGGTCAGATACCAGAGAAGAACATTCCAATCTCCAGTGCTCTGAAATTGGAATGGAGGTAAAGCCGTAGGATTTTATTGGGTTATAAATGTTTCCAGAAATGTTCACTGAAACCACCCCTCCTGTGTACAGTACTGAATCCCATCCTCAAATGTGCCAAATGTTCCCCAGAAAGTGTTTCTCTCTATTTTACCATATCCAGCCTCTGCCAAGCTGGAAGAGGGACAGTTATCTGGCTATAAAGGGTTGCATAGGGGACCTAGGGATCTAATCACTTCTTAGACTTACAAACCAGTCCTCACTTTTTTGCCTCACTTTTAGCCCCATTTCCAGGGGTACTTGACATTCCCAAGCCTTTTGGGAGGTCTGTGGTGCAATCAGGTACTCTCTAGCTTTCTCCAAGGCAAGTTTAAGGATCATCTTTCTCAGATCTATTAAATAAGATACCTCTAGTCTATTTGGCTTCTAAATTCCAAAATCTTGTTCTTGTCTTCTCTCCCAATCTCATTTTCATTGTGGATTTCAGCCTTAAAAAACAATTCCTTTGCTGTCATTTTATTAGGTTTCAGGAGAAAGCCAAAGTAAACGCATATATTCAATTGATCACTTCTACTCAGAAGTCAATTTTGCATTTTTACAAGGGAACAAAAAGCTAGCTCAGGAGTGTCTGAGGACAAACAGACCTGCTATATGATTTTGCTACTGGCCATCCCCACACTCAGTGTATCTGGTCAACAATTGTGTCCATGGAACAGAAATTACAACTCTAACTGGTGCTTTTATCTGAGTAACCACGAGTTCATCCACTTTTATTTATTTATTTATTTTGATGAGGAAGATGGTACCTGAGCTAACATCTGTCGCCAATCTTTCTCTCTCTCTGTTTTTTTCCTCCCCAAAGCCCCAGTACATAGTTGTGTATCCTATTTGCACGCCCTTCTAGTTCTCCTACATGGGATGTTGCCTCAGCATGGCTTGATAAGGGGTGCTAGATCCACACTCAGGATCTGAACCAGTGCATCCCAGGCCACGGAAGCAGAGCGTGCAAACTTAACCACCATGCCACCCGCAGTCCCCCAAGTTCATTCACTTTTATGGTTCACTTGTCAATTGAAAAGGAAACTCTAACTGCCAGTAGCTTTAACTATTGCCAAAGGGATCTTGTAAAACTCTTCCTATTTTCCTGGCTTTAGTCTTTGAATACTAATTTTCCCCCATCCTTGATTTTCTTTGAAATAACAAAGCCTACAGTTTTTGAGCATGTGCTAGGCATTGGGTTAGGCACTGTTACATGCATTATCCCATTGAATCCTCCCTGGGACCCTATAATGTTCACATTAGTATCCCTATTTTACAAACTGGGAAACTGAGGCTCTAAAAAGTTAAAGATTTTATTCAACTTCACACATCTATTAAATGGTGAAGTTAGAGTTTGAATCCAAGCGGGCCTGACTCCCAACCTTTTTCCACTCCACTACTCTGTCTTAATGACAGCTTCTTTCTGGGCTTCTTGAGTGCTCATTGTCATGTCTCCGGCTTGTTTAATTATGTTCCCTTCTCCTTTTGCAGTCCACTCCATGTACCATATGCCCTACGTCAGTGAATGGCACCCAGTTGCTTCAGCCTTTGCTAATGTCTACACCACCCTCCTTCTACCCTATATGTGGCTACATTCTTACCCACCATAGACATCACTTCCTTGGGGAAACATTCCATGACCTTCCAAGGATCGGTTTGGTGCCTTTCATCCGTTCCTATAGCACACACAGAATCCTATAACACATACAGAAGCAGTGATTACCCTGTCTAGAAATTACCTGTTTATTTATCTATCTCTTAACTACATTAAACTATAGACTCCTGAGGACTGTAGCAATATTCGTCTTATTCATGTGACATGTCTATAGCCTAGTTCAATGCCTGGCCCATAGCAGGTGCTCACTAAATATTTTGTTGAAACAATGAATAAATAAATGAAGTTAAACATATACCTCTGTCTGAATGAAAAGATTTCCTCATTTTAAATAGTGCTCCAATGGTTTTTTATTTTTATGTTTTTGGTGAGGAAGATTGTCGCTGAGCTAACATCCGTACCAATCTTCTTCTGTTTTGTATGTAGGATGCCACCACAGCATGGCTTGTTGAGTGGTGTGTAGGTCTGTGCCCCAGATCCAAAACAGTGAACCTCTGGCCACCGAAACAGAATGTGCAAACTTAACTACTATGCCACAGGGCTGGCCCCTCTAATGATATTTTAACAATGTCAAACAGAATTTCATAAAAGACAAGTCTTTGTTGCTTTTCATTTATTGTTCAAAACGCAGATAATATTTTAACTCCAATCTTTTAAACTGTAGTATGAATATTAATCCATGAAGTAAACTCTGACAAGTTCTCAAAATACTTATTGAATTTTACCGTGTAATTTTAAAATGTGAACTTTTATTTAAATATAAACTGAAAGGTCATCTTAGTCTCAGATAAAAACCTATCATGTTTTGAAGCCTTCCATTTTAATTGAAAAAATTGTGCTACATAACTATAAAGTCCAATGCAAGAAATATTCAGAAAAGTATTTTTCATTTCCAGTTGTTACTGTGAATGGATCTGTTGTAACTTTTCTTGGGGCCTATGTGATAAAACTTCTTATCATAATTCCTGAGGAAATAGAAACTCATACAACTGTTATCAGAATTTATGCAAAATGTTTCTCAGAAGATGTGGGGTTTTTTTCCAGCAAACATTCAAATTAAAAGTGCAGATTCATGGGATAAAATATTTAAAAATGGGGTGAAATAATAAACTGTTTTCCTGACAGACCCTAACCTTGTACATAGCTTTTTAAAAATTGCAAAGAATTCGACTGCTTTGTCCTGACACCCAATGCAAGTCTTTCGAGCGACTGAGAGTCCTCCTGTGGATTCAAGTCGGTAGGAGAGAAGGTCTGGGGAGGCCACAGGCAACCTTTGAGCTACCATTGAGGAAAGTGATTCAATGGTCAAATATTAACTGTCCAGGTATACTCATACTACAGCCTTATGTAATGAGAAGGAACGGCCTCCAACGAAAGCCACAATATGGATGAATCTCACAAACATAATGTTGACCAGACAGAAAAGATTCCACATATACAGACTTCAAAAGCAGATCAAACTGATCTATGGTGTTAACAGTCAGGATGTTGGTTACCCTGGGAAGAACTCGACTGGGAAAGGTTACAAAGGGGGCTTCTGAAAGCTGGTATTGTTTCCTTTCTTGATCTGGGTGCTTGTTACATGGATGTGTTTACTTTGTTAATTTTATCAAGCTATACATTCATCATTGTTTACTCAACTCTGTGTATATATACACTGAAAAAAATTGCTAATTAAATAAAGCATCAACTGTACCATTTTCCAATAATCTACTCTTGTCTCTAAGAGCTCTTAATATAGCAAGGAGAATGCTCTGAGCTATCACCTCCCTAAATGTGGCTTAATGGCAGGATATCTAAAACTATAGCAACAAGATGCTGAAATATACGTTTCACTAGGATAACCAGATACAACAAATATGATATTCCAAAATCAGATCACCATATGCAGAATTTACCAAGGAAACTCTGAGAACCATTTCCATGACTCTTGGATCCTACAAGATTTTTGAAGACATTTTACTGGAGAGGATGTTGACAAGGAGAGTTCCCCTTTCTGTCTATTGGGGTGGGCGATGGTAAATGAGGAGGGGTGCCATTTCCTTCCAAGGCTTCTAAGACACCTTTCAGAGAGTTTGAAACGACAATTTTCCTGCAGCTAAGAGATGCAAGGATGCTGCCTGACTCCTGACCAAGGATACTAAAGCGGCCCCAGCACCAAAATAGAGATTGTGTTGCGATCAACAAGGATTGCCAGGCTAAGGAGTTTATTAGCATTTTCAATGGATCAGATGTGGGCCACATGGAAGAGATCCAGCCATGGGTCATTTGGGGTCATATCCAGTAGGGTCACTTAGAGAGCAAAGTACACTAGCAACAGGAAACTGGAAGGGGGCTGCACATGAGTCCCAGGTGAACACTAGGAATAGAAATAGAACCAGGTAAAATGACCAATAGGAGATAAGTCTCCATGAAAACAGTCTTCCAAAGGACCCAAGAAAGCCTCAAGAAAAGAGTCAGCTTTGATTATCTGCCAGGCTCAGAAAGTGTGAAGCCAGTTTACAGAAGTATCAGTTCTATAAGAGCTTTCTTGTACCTTTTCATTCCTCCAGCCCCAAGAGGTCAGAAACTGGCTAGCCAGCTGGGGTGAGAGAAGAAAAGAGAAGTGGCTCAGTGGAGACAAGAAGCCAGCCGTGCATCCTTCCCCTTCTTTGCCGCCGCAGGCTGCCAGCCTGAAGCACACCGCAGCTGGGGGAAGATCTTAGAGATAAGATGATGTTTTGATTAATATCTTGGGCTAGACATTCTGGCCTTGGACTTGAAAATATGTTTGAAACTAAGAACTTTTACCTTAGAGTAAGAGAAAAGTCATGGGACCTGCCCACATTTCCATATGGGATTGGCAAGGATTATCCCCAGTGAATGCACTTTGAAGAGGCAGTGGGAAACCATAATAAAGATGTGTTTTGATGCCATCTACTAGTCATACATCCACTGTATGGGTTACATGGGAATTTATATTAGTATACTCAGTTTTTATTTTTGCTTTTTTTAAAGATTGGCACCCGGGCTAACATCTCTTGCCTATCTTCTTTTTCTTCTTTTTCTTCTTCTTCTTCTCCCCAAAGCCCCCCAGTACATAGTTGTATATTCTAGTTGTAGGTCCTTCTGGTGCTGTGTGGGACGCTGCCTCAGCATGGCCTGATGAGCAGTGCTGGATCCACGCCCAGGATCCGAACTGGCGAAACCCTGAGCCGCCAAAGCTGAGCACAGAAACTTAACCACTCGGCCATGGGGCTGGCCCCATCAACTCAGTTTGTTTTTTGGTTTTTTTTTCTGCTTTATCTCCCCATCACCCCCCACCCCCATACACAGTTGTATATCTTAGTTGCAGGTGCTTCTAGTTGTGGGATGTGGGACGCCGCCTCAACGTGGCCTGATGAGCGGTGCCATGTCCACACCCAGGATCCGAACCCTGGGCCGGCGCAGCGGAGTGCGTGAACTTAACCACTCGGCCACGGAGCCAGCCCCCAACGCAGTTTTTTAAAAGTCTCCTGCTGAACGATGATCTAGTCCTGGAAAGAGAACCATTTCAGGATCCTAAATTCACAGCATGTCTGCCCGTGTGGATTACCTAATTTACCTGCCATTTCTTCAAGCTATCCCTCTCAACTCTGTCAAAATAATCCAAGCTAAAACTCCAACTGATAAAAACTTTTAATCTTATACCTTTCTGGGATATTTCATTTTGTTGGATGACTCTCAAACAATGGTTCTCAAACTTTGGTATGTAACAGAATCACCTGGAGAACTTGGCAGACATACAGGGGTCTATGCTTCGTCCTACTTCAGTGAGTCTGAGCCTCCGTGTTTGTTCTTAGTGCTCTCTCCAGGTAATTCTGATACTTCCAATGTTTGAGAACTTTTGTCTTAAAAGACACAAACTGCTAACGGGCAGGTCATAGGTTTGGGGGCAAGGCATTCATGTCGACTGGATCTAACATCCATATTCTATGACGTACTCTCCACCAGCACCACGCTGCTATACCACTATAAGAATTAGTGTAGATCACACAGTTGAATTGTGCCATGGTATGACGTCCAGTCTATGGTCTACCCAGTCAGTTGTGTGCAAGGACCATGGGCCATGGAGCCAGGCAAGTCTGGCCAAAAAACCACCACGCAGCTTGCTTTTCTCTCTCCTGAAAATGTCCTGGTGCTTGTTATGGTACCTGAACTGTTATGGTGATAGGTGGGGGCATGGAGTGGGCTGAAGTGAACTGGGAGGATATTGGAGAACACTGATACGGGGAAAAGCATTTCAAAAATTCACGTGAACTTTGGTCCGATGCTGACAGATGTTGGACCAAAAAAATTTCGAAAGATTCTATAAACCTCTCTGGTTTCTGCCCATCTCCAAATGGCTTAAGGTATTTAGGGAGATCGCAGTTACTTAAAGAGAGAGACTGCACTCTGCCAGCAAATTACTTAAAGGGTGAATACAAATCAATAAGAAAAACTCTACGGCTTTAATAGAGAAGTGGGACAAGATAGAAATAGGCGTGAAATAAAAATACAACTATGTAGTTAACTATCATCGAAAAATATTCAACTCATCTAACCAATAAACACATAAATTAAAAAATTTCTATTTTTAGCTTACTAAACTTGCAAAAATGAGAAAAAGTAATCTCAGTGTTAAGGAAGGTACAGTGAAAGAGTCTCTTCCACATTGTTTATAACTTGGCCTCAACTAACAAGAGCCAAAATTATGTTTGTAATTTTTATTTTTTGTCTTTAACTTGTCTTGAAAAATTTTCAGATTTACACAGCAGAAACGTCTGCATACTCCTCATCTAGATTGACTGTTTTTTTAATTTATTATTATTGTTATTTCAATCTTATTTTAATGTTATTCATATTATCATTATCATCGTCACCATCATTGATGACCATCTGAGAGAAAGTTGTGAACATCATACTATTCTACCCCTTTACCCTGAATAATTCAGTGTGTATCTCCTAAGAATAAGGACGTTCTCTTATGTAACCACAGCGTAAATATTAAATTTAGGAAATGTAACTTTGATGCAATACCGTCGCCAAATACGCAGTCAAGATGCAGATTTTGCCAATTGCCCCAGTAACATTCTTGATAGTATTTTTTTCCCTATCCAAGATCCACTCCAACATCTCTAATTGTCTTTACTTGCCCCGTCTCTTTAGTGTCTTTTAATCTGTGCCAGTTCATCAGCCTTTCTTTGTCTTTCATGATACTAACCTTTTTTAAAGATTGGCAGTTGTTTAGTAGAATGGCCCTCAATTTAAGTTTGTCTACTATTTCCTCAAGATTAGAGTCAGGCGTTTTTTTTGGCAGGAGTTTTATAACTTTTGACCTAATAAATTCCACTTCTGGGAATCTGTTATGAGGAAATAATAGTAAACACGGAAAAACAATTTATTTGACTTTAAAGTAACACAAATAGCGAATAATAATAAAACGACAGCCCACATGCTCTGAGAGCATACTCGATATCTAGCAATTTGCTCTGTCCTTTATGTGCATTATCTTACTTCATCTTTTCACTAAAACAGGTATGCAGCCTCTGTTCACTGCCTACCCAACAACTCTTCTCCCCTTTGTCCCTCTTCTGTTTTGGCACCTCAAGAGAATGAATCAGAGTAGTTCTAAGCCAATCACGATTACCCACTCCTGTCTCCAGATACTCTTTCCCAGCCTCCCTTGCAGCTGAGGAGAAGCATCAGACCCATTTCTGGCCAGTGAGCTGTAAAGGTCAGTTTCCTGGAGGACTTCTGGGAAAGGCAGAGCCTCACGTGGAGAAAGACTTGGCCTCCTTCCGTCTTCCTTCTTGGAGTGCTAGTGTGTGCTGCGGCTGCTTGGAGTGATGGGAGCCATCTTGTAGCCTTGAAGTCATAAGAGTGACAACTAAAGACCTAAGTGCTGAGTATGGCAGAGTGGAGGGATGGAAAGAACCTGGTTATCTGATGGCACTGTTGAGTTGCTGACTTAGTCCTGGACTACCTTCCTGTGGTCTACTTGGATAATACACTTAGAGATTAAGCCACTTTTATTTGGACTTAGTAACTTGCTTTTATAGATATTTCAGATAATGATAATATAAATAATTACATGTCACTTACTTTAAGAGTTTTACATTATTTAATCTTTATAACGATCCTGGAAAGAGGTGCCACTATTAACCACATTTTCCAGGTAAAGAATGTCAACTGCAGCCTGGAATGGAAGCTCACCACTGAGTCCACCCAAGTGTGGAGCAGAGCCCAACTTTTCCTTCTGCAGGGTCAGCAGAAACTGGGCGGAGGAGAACATTTAGTGGATGCCTGGGAAATTGCCAATGCATAAGAACAAACCAAGGGATGAGTAATTGATTCTTTGTTTAGGGAGAAGAAAGTAAACTGATGGGAAAAAGGATGAATAGAGAGGTCTGAGAGCAGTCAGGAAGCGAGCCAGGAGTCAGGAATGCGGCAGGGACTGTATGTACGTGGGGCACTCCAGCAAGGGGCAGAAGTAACCAGACCAGAGCACCAGCACCTGACTTTCTCTCCCCATAAATCCTTCCTTTCTCTATGGAACATGACTTTGGGAAAACTGCCTAAATCCTTCTGTCAAGAACTATTTATTTCTTCATTAGTGTCCAGTGTGTGTGCTCAGGTTGAGGAAGATGGGGATGGCAGTGCCAGATCTAGGAGGCCTAATCCTTACCATCCTGTGCCATACTCTACTGGACATTTGTCATTGTGGACTGCCAGGTGACAAGAGGTATCCCCAAGAGACAATCACCTAGACACAGACACCCCAATCACCATTTGGTGGTTTTCAATACCCTATGGGACAAAGTCCAAACTCTTTGTCAGGACCTCACCCTCAGGCCCTACCCACCTTCAAAGCGGCACTTCCTGCCACCTCACTCTGCGTGGCCCCTGGGCTCCCATTGTACTTTTAATTCCTAGGATGGGCAGTGGTGTCTCCTGGCTCCCTGCCTTTGCACATAGCGCTCGTTCTCCCTGGTACATCCTGAATGCACGCTTTTCTGCCTGGCGAATGCTTCCTTGTCATTTAAGACCCAGTTCCCATGTCAGCTGTGGGGGTAAAGTCATTCTTCCTCCACGTCAATCTCTCTGCCAACACCCTCTCCACAGAATAAATCATTTCCTCTCTGTGCTTCCTCGCTCCCACAGAGTTTTGTGCAGCAAAAGTTTTCTCATTGTCACATGAAACTCAAGCCTCTTCTTTCCTTCTTTACGAGTGTCTCGTTCCTGGGAAGTCAGGGAACAAGTTTTGTCAATTGTTTTCCCCTAATATCATTTAGTACGGAGCCTGCCCTTGGTAACCACTTGGTAAATGTTTAGGGGATGAATAGAAGGCACATCCATGATAAGGAGAGAATTTATTCATTCATTCATGAATTAATTGAAGGTCCTTCTAGTTATAAAATGCTATGGTAGAAATATTCCTATTGGATGTGAAATAGCACTGTATGTTAGAATATGGTCTAAATCCAAAATTTAAAATACTAATATATAAAGTATACATATAAAATATACATAATATGTGTGTGTGTGTATATATATCCCACCATGATAATTTTTAAGGAAAAGGAATACTTACTATTTGCATATTTACAGATTTCTTGTGACAATATAAGGAATGAAGTGGAGAAAATTAAGAATCTCAAATTCTAATGTCTGAGCTATAGCTGGCTTTAAATACCAACACTCAAATCTCAAATGTTTCTGTACCTGTCCACAGTTATAAGACAACAAGAAAAATATCTACTTGCTAGTAATAATCCATGTGCTATTTCAAATTTTATTTTTTTTAGGAAGATTAGCTCTGAGCTAACATCTGCCGCCAGTCCTCCTCTTTTTGCTGAGGAAGACTGGCCCTGAGCTAACATGCGTGCCAATCTTCCTCTACTTTATATGTGGGAAGCTTGCCACAGCATGGCTTGCCAAGCGGTGTGTAGGCCCACACCTGGGATCTGACAAAGCGAACCCCAGGCCACTGAAGCAGAACATGCGAACTTAACTGCTGCACCACTGGGCCAGCCCCTAGTTCAATTTTTCAAACCAAGAAATAAATACAAAACAGAGCTGGAAGATATTCACAGAAAGGCACAACTGAAATAGTCAAGAAAATAGAAAAAGACTCTTACTTCCTTCTGAAAGCCACGTGAAACTTGGCCATTCCCATTCAAGTTCACTCTAACAAGTATTTATTGAGTGTCTGCTCTGTGTTCAACACTGAATCAGTTATTCATTCATTTATTCAACAAGTACTTATTGAACACTTACTATGTGCTTGGTATTGTTCTAGGTAATAGAGATAGAGCAGTAAATAAAACAAAAATTCCTACACTCGTGGAACTTATATTCTAGAAGCACAATAGATGGTAAACACAAATAAAATATATCATATGTCAGATAGTGATAAATGCTATGGAGGAAAACAAAGTTGGAAAAGGAGATAGGAAGCGTCAGGACTAGGGAAGGGAGCACTGGAATGTTAAATAGATGATCATGGAAGGTGTTATTTGAACAAAATCTGATGGAGGTCTTGAATGGTTTGGGGAATAGGAAAGGAAATGCACAAATGATCACAATTTTCTCTACAGTCCTATGGACCTCTCATTCCACTAGGCTGTGTTTATTGGTGATGACCTATTTAAGTAATTAAAGGGTGCTGACACAGTGAAAGAGATACTCCTTTAGGAAGAGGTGGGACTTGACAACTTGACTCAAACTTTGAAGTATGGAGAGAGACTAGACGTGATGTAGAGTGTGGATAGCAGGAAGAATAATGTGAGCAGAGGAGGCCCCAGGCAGAGAACACTGCCTTCTCCAGGAGCAAATTGGAGATCTTCTCTGCTTCAACAGAGAGGTGAGGGGTAAAGCAAGTTACCTGAAGTGGAGAAGCCACTATAAGCCAGTTGGAGAAGGTCACACATAGTCATAGAGGCTATGGCGAGCCACTGAAGTTAACTTAGCAGGAAGAAACATGATGAAAGAAGTATTTTAGTAAAATTAGTACAGTGGTAGAGTCAGATTCAATCAGAATAAGGAGAAGCTACAGGAAGAGAGGCCATTTAAAATCTTATTTTTGTTATCCAGACATTAATTTATAAGGGCTGGGCCAAAATGGAAGCACTGGGAACAGTGATATTTATAAAGGGATAATGTTTCTAAAGAACAAATGACAGGCCTTGGTAGATGATTAGATCTGAAAGGTAAAGAAGAGGAAGAAGTTAGAGCTGACACATTCATAAAGTTCAGAGAGAGGCGAGTGGATGGTGTCATTCTGAGACTAAGGACTCTGGGATACAAACAAGGTGTGACTCGCTCAGGATCACACAGTTAGTGAAAAGCTGAAGCCAGAACCCAGACTTCCTGCTTTTCCCCCACTAGGTGACTCCAATGCTCTTAGCCTGACAAATGGGGAAATAGTGTCACCAACAGAAATGGGTGATTGTGGAGACATAGTGAGTTTACGATTGAGTAGAGGAGATGGAGAATTTTAGACTTTGATTTGTGGAGTTTGAATATATTCAAATGGGAATATCTGGGAGACAGGCAAAACTTTAGGACTGGAAATGACTCTGCCCCTTATTAGCTTGGGGAAGTCACTTAACCTCTCTGAGCCTGTTTTCCCAGTTGCAAAGTGAGGATAATCTTATTATTTAATAGTTGTTATTAATTAATTAATTAATATTTGTAAAGGGCTTGGAACAGGTCCTGATACAAGGAAAGTGTTATTTGATTGTTTGTTAAATAAAATAAGTAAGATGCAATGTAAAGAAAGAGGTTGGCTTTCCAGGAAGGTAAGAAGAAGAAGATGTGGGGGAAACTAGGGGAAAATTTGGAATGATTGACATAATGTCTGTCAAAGAAGTCACAGGAGGAATTCTATGAAAGTGAAAAACAAAATTGAATGCCACAAAGATGCAGAGAAAGAGGATGGCCAAGAGAGGTCATAAGTGGGAGGAAAGAGCCTTCCACAGTGTGCTTTGGACAGAGGGGTGATGAGGAGAGAAGCTGGCCCACAGGGAACGAAGACGTAGTGAGAACATGGAAGCAAGGCACGTAGCTATTTTTGAAGTTTGCCAGTGATCTGTGGATGTATTCAAGAGCAGATAAAGTTTAAAAATAGACATTTAGCTAACACAAATGTGTTAGTGGATAATACAGCCATGGTGAATTGTTAAAAGGCTGTTAAGGTAATCTGGAGTCATTTCTAATCATGGGGGAACTGACTGCACAGATGATGACAACGCTGGCCTAACCTTCAGAGTTTGGTGCCACATACTAAGTTAAACGAAGTATGAGCTGACATAAGATGGGAGATTTTATGATTCCTCCTCCCTCCCAAAAAAAGTTTCCTTGATTGCAGATTCTGAAAATTTGAGATGCTCTCATTACACTTTGTATTTGTGTGAAAATCAATATATTTTTGCTCTGTATGAAAGTGTGCATCACAAACATTCAGAAACTCAGCAAAGCCCATCTGAGACCCTTAGTACACAGTGGACTGAAGACTCTGGTGTAAAAAAATTTTCTACGAACCATCCATTTGTTCCCAACTTGAAGAAGTACTCACAGAATTGTTCTCTTAGTATTTTTCTATCTAAATGTTTGTTTATAAATCCCAGTTCAGCAAATCTGCTGAGGAGAATTCTGAAAGTCAGAAACTCCACATTTCAAAGAGCTTTCTTTTCTTTAGATTCTTTTCATAGTCTATGTAACGTTGGCCTATGAACTTCGTCTTATATGCTTAAAGGCATTGACATTGGGAGAGGAGGGAAGTTACCTAACCAGCTCTGAAGAATTACTAAACTCTCTCAGGCAGCCAAAACCAGAGAAAAGAAGGCCATCAGGAAGGAACCGACTTCAGTCATTAGGCCTTTTAGTATTAGGCTGCAAATTGCAAACCAGCACTGTCCAACAAGAATATAATGTGACCCACATATGTGAGCTACATATATAATTTTAATTTTTTTTAATGCAAGCCACATTTTAAAGAGGGAAAAACAAACAGGTGAAATTAATTTTAATAATATATTTTATTTACCTAATATACGCCAAGTGTCATTTTAACATGTAACCAACATAAAAATTATTAACAAGATATTATGCATTATTTTTTCTGTACTGTCTTCAAAACCCAGTGTGTATTTCACACATTCAGCACATCTCAATTCAAACTAAACATCATTTCGAACAGTCAATAGTCACATGTGGCCAGTGGCTACCACATTGGGAAGTAGTGTGACTCTGAACCAAAAATATCTTGCTTTAGTATTTTTTTAAGGGCAAGTTGACAGAGGCATGAAGAGTGCTCCAGTTCAGCAAAACTTAGAGCAAACCACTAACTTGAAATAAACACGGACTTTTCCATTCCAGTGAGCATTGGGACTTTTCTGATTTTTCTTGAGTTTGGGGCTGGGCTTCTTAAGAAACTTCTTAGTCTGAAACTGAAATGAACAGGGTTGCAGCATATTCTTGAGTCATAGGAAAACTGCGTGTAGTGTTTCCCCAAAGAAAAGCATTTATCCCTAGGTCGTAAAAGGGAAAAAAATTTTTTTGATAACTTATGTTGATTCCTTGGATGGATTCACTGTGTTTAAGGTGCCTCAGGAAGGATGACGGACATATCGTTTGCAAAAGTTCATTTGTATCCTGAAGTTTCCCCGGTTCGTATTTTTTTTTTTTTTTTTTTTTTTATCATCTGCCTTCTCCCAGGCATGATGTGAACCCTTCATAAGGCCTAGAGGAGAGAGTTCCAGGGTCGGTTTCCCCACCTCGCCAACTCTGCGGAGCGGGCGGAAGGCGCGGATTCCCCCTTCTTGCCCACACGCTCTGGCAGCTTCGCAGCCTCAGGCAGATGGAGTTTCCGGCCTCGCTCCGTGGTTGCCGGGTCACCCGCCCGCGCTCCTTTCTGCCGGAGGTCAGGGCCCCGGGAAGAGCGCGCCGGCGGCCCGAGCATCCGGAGGGCAGTTCCGCAGGGTGTCCACACCCTCCTCGCCCGCGCTCGCTGCGCGCCGGGCCGGGCGCCGGTGGCTGGGCTCTCCGCCGCGGCCCGGAGCTTGGGCCCTCCCCCGGGGTGATTTCAGCGCTGAAGGTGGAAATGCGGAAGTTTCCAGCCCCGACTGACAGATGAGGCTCGCGTCCCGCGCGGCATGCGCTGCAGCGGCTCTGCGGCTCGCCGGGCCCCCGCCGTCCGCACCCCGCGAGCCTAGAGGCTGCCGAGCCGCGGGCGCGCCATGGCCACGCTGCCGAGCGCAGAGCGCCGCGCCTTCGCGCTCAAGATCAACAGGTAAGTCGCGCCCCGGGCGCCGGGGACTCGCGCCGCACCGCCCAGCCGGCCGAGCGCTGCTCCGGGGCCGCTCCGGGGGCCGCGTCTCGGGGAGTCTGCACCTGAGACCCGGGCAGCGCCGGTGGGTCACCTGGACTCGCGATGGCCCGCGGCCGGGCTCTGCCAGCTCCTCCCTGAGAATCCCACCCTCCCGGTTGTCCGTCGCCACCAGTGTCCCTTCCCCGAGCCACCTCTCGGGCCACCTCCCCAACCCCGCCTCGGCCGCGCCGCCCTCGGTGTTCTGACAGGTGGAGTGGGAAGGGCGCAGGGTTGGCTGTGCTGGGCACCCCGGGAATTTCTTACCAACTGCGCCTTCCTTTGAGGGGCCTCTGAGAAGGAGGAAGAAAAGAAGTCATTGAAATGAGAGTTTTGCTTGGAGGCAGCTCCACAAGACTTGGGTTTCTGAGTAGGGCTCTTTTCCCTCTCGTTTTATTTTTCCAGAAAAAGTTTGGCTCCTGCCGACATCGCTATTTTTATTCCCTGGTCCAAAGGAGCTATGAAGTGGAAAAAGTGATTTTAAAAATTCTCCATTTAAATAAACAAAACGGAATGGCCTGTGGCTGACGTTTTTACGTTTATAGCACTCCAGCAAAGAACTGAGGACATGGATCTAACGCACCATCCAATTCATAATCAAAATTGCACAAACTAAATGTAAGCATGCTTACTGCTCAAAGTTCTCACCAGAGGTGCTTTAACTGCAGTATTTCCTCCACTGAAAACTGCTGACAAGTATTTGGCGACATTTTTGTCTTGCCCTGAGAAATCTAGACTGTCTGGTTAAAAGATAATGTGACACTTGTCCTGAAGGGTCAACTTGTTATTCTGCTGCCCTCGCTGCTCCAGGATTTGTTAGTCTTGTTCTGCCGAGCCTGTGAAAGGCTGGTTCCACAGTACATTTTTGTGCTGCTTGTGTGTGAAGAGGTTTGAGCAGCGAGGAATTAGGAGCCCAGAATAATGAGGCGGTAAGAACTTCCAGAGGGCGTACTGAGCTTTATTGGTGATTTTATTTCCACCCGCTGTGTAGCTGTGAGCAAACCGTTTCTCTCGCTTTAGTATTTCTTCATCTTTAAAATGAGTTAATTTATTAGTGTTTACTGTATATTAATGTTGGAAGCCAAAAGGTACTAGTCAACAGGGATCCGCTGTTGGGGATTTTTTTCTGCGTTAGTTTCATGGCTGTTGCATGCCAGGAGGGGCAATTCATGCTGTGGGAGATCAAACTGAAGTTGCTGAGGGAGGTACCATTTGCCATAGCCACTGCTCTTCCATCCCTGTGAATTTTAGGTCAGGAAGTGTGTCTCGGACAGAAAGATGTTAGAGATTGTGGGTTGAGTGGAGTTAATCTGGGGAGAGCAGCAGGACCAAAACATCCTACAGGCAATCTTGACCATGACAGTAGGGTTGGTGTGGTCTGGGCGTTAAGAATAAAGGCCCTGGCTGGAACAGATCTGCTTACAGATTGGCTCTCTGCTATGAATAAACTGTGTGACACTGGGCATGTTATTTAACCTCTCTAAACTTTGGTTTCTTTACATGTTAAACGGGGATAAACATGGTACCTACCTCTAATGACTGTTGGGAAGATTAAGGGAAATAATATGTACAAAGTGCTTATAGTGGCTGGCTCAAAATAAATGTCAAGTAAATGTTAGCTATCCTCATCAACATTACCATCAGTTTCATCATTGGCATCATCATCTCCATTATCATCATCTTTGAGATCCTAAGAAAGAAAGGTAGGAAGGAAAGCTGAAGTTGGAAGACTTCCCATATAGAGACCAGTTTGGGCTGGGAATGAGATGCCAGTGGCTGGCTGGAGCTGTCTTGGGGCAGATAGTCTCCCTCATGTGTCTTTCATCTCTGTGCTGAGAATACGAAACACACTCAGTGGAACTGAATGTTTGATGGAATTGGACCAAGAAGGGCCCCACTCAAGTTCAGTAAAATATAAAATGTTCCTTAATCCTCAGGAAAGAATATGGGTTGGACATTCCTGTTCTAGGGGGTTCTGTTTTCCCTTTTGAAGCATTTTTGTGTGTTGGGTTGGAGAATTATGCTAAGGAGCTTGGCAGAAATTGATGTTCAAAGGAGTAGATCAATAAGGACATACCTGGTATGAATTAAATAATAAAATTCACCATTTATTGTTCACTTTCTATGTCCCAGACACTTTGTTATATACTTAATGGATTGCGTCATTAAAGCCTTACAAAAATCCTGTGAGACTCATGCGAAGTCTCATACAGAAGAGGAAGATGAAGCTGGAGATGGAGTTGCACAAGGCCGTGTAATTTGTTCGAGGCCACAAAAACAGCAGTGGCAGAACTGGGATTGCAAACTGCTCCAGAGACTGTGCTCTTAATTGGGCATGTGCTATTTTGATCCATGTGTCTTAAGAATTTCCTTTAAAAGCAAGTAGGGAATTAATTTTTTTTTTTAATCATCATTTCAGTAGCAGCCTTCGCAAATTTTTTTATGGTCTGATCAGTGTTTAATGTTTAGAAAAAACTAACAATGTGATGTTTTGCAATTTTGAAGTTGGAAAAGAAAATGCTTTCCCTTGCATGCCTACCTACTATTTTTTTAAATAGATCAACTTATGAAAGTAAGACAATGTTGAAAGACGGCCATTGGTACATTCAGCATGGGCTCATATCTTTTTACCTTCCTACTCAGAATGATACAAACTATCCCTTAAAAATGTTCGTGGGGTCAAATCAATGTGCTTCCTGTTAAGAAAATATTTGAGTCTGATAAATTAAAAAGTTTTCATTGTAAAGAACTCCCTTCTGCCTACACTAACCTTGAGAAAGAGTGAGCAGACTACCTCGCAGTAGGAAAAGAATGTCCCCACTGTTCCCAAATTCTGTGGCTTCCTGCAAGCAGCATTGCCCAGTTCAGGGGCAAGGTCACAGTGCAGGAGGAACCTGGGAATGCCCACAGGTATCCATTCCCCGGTGATGGCCCTGGCTCTCTCCTACTCTCATGAAGCCCAAATGTCCATGTGCTGAAAGTCATCATATAGGACTTGTTTTGTTTTGACCAACAAGTGTAACTGTATGGCTTGTTACGGTTAAACATTTCTCTAGAACCCACAGCTCAGGGAGACATAAGAGAAAATATCCTTCACTGAATTTTTTTGAGCTGCAAGAATAAAATTTAATTTCTTATAAGTGTTATGGACTTGTCTTTATTTCAGGTTACTTGTTGCTGACTTCCTGTGAACAAAGGAAAGACTAGATCTGAATTAGGCAGTTCATAATAATGTTTGCATTTGGGATTTCAAGCCCCACTGCCTTAAATGTCATAATATAGTGCTTCTGTGAGCACCAGGTCTTATCAATTACCTTTTTTTCTTACTGGCATTTAGTGCTTTCATAGATTATAGAAGTTATTACTAATATTTTTAAAATTGGTTAAACAAAATCTTGGTTTCTTTCAAACACAGAATAGATGTAGAACTTGATCAAATATTAAAGTAAAATAAGGACCTTAGGTAAAGAGAACAGAAGTACAGAATGCAGAAAAAACATTAATGATCTCTGGACCTTCAGGATTGAAAGGAATAAATAATAATGGCTTATGCTTATATAATGCTTACTGTATGGCAGGTACAGGTCTAAGTGTTTACATATCATAGCTCATTCACCCCTATGAAGTAGGAACAATTGCAACTTCCATTTTGCAGATGAAGAAACTGAGCACAGAGAAGTTATGAAAATTGTCCAAAGTCACAAACAGCTAATTAAGGGCAGAGCTGGGACTCAAATGCAGGCAGCTTTGCTCCAGAATCCTCTCCCTTAACCACTATACCATGCTGGTTAAGGTATACCATGCATGGTATAGTGGTATACCACTATACCATCTCAGTTTTATTTTAAGATAATAATAAAATAAGTAACATTTATTGACTACTTACTGTATGCCAAGTATTATGCTAAGAACTTTATGTGCCTTCATTTCATCATTGTAGGAAAAAAGTAAAATATTAAGCCTAATAATCATCATTAGAGAGTGATTTTGTGGAAGATTAAAAGCAAGGAGCTAAGAAGACAAAATAAAGTTAAATAAAGATTGCATTTAAGAAAACCACAATCATGAAGCAAGATGAAGATGTAGAGATCTTCCTGAGAAATATTTGCTAATTTTGTCTGAAAAGATGATGCAAGCATAAAAATATATGTATTCATATGTATGAATATGTGTCTGCAAAGAAACAATGCTGTTCTTTCGTAGCCATGGTGGATGGCAGAGCGGGCTGGTGGTGCTTTGGGAATTGCTTCATTTGTCTGCTGTGTTCTACACCAAAGACCAATAGAAGAGGCTTCAGGCAATCAAACTCAGAATTTTGGTCTTTAACCTTCAGAATCATTTTCTTCTAGATTCTTGGAAAAGCTCCACTTGAACTTTAGCCTCTAGTGCTATTGAAAGAACCCTCTGCCAGGGTGAAGTTTTCTTTAATTGGAGTTCTTTGAGCTCTGACGATTCACATGTATGTGTGAAGCTAATGTTTACTTCTACTTGGACCTCTGGAAAGAAAGTGTAATTACATCATGTGGTTACCTAGGGAAAGAAGGAGAGCTCAGGGGACCAAGTCTCCTGTCTTAGCTCCCCACAGAGAGCTAGTGATGGAATGGGATGATGTTAAAAACACCTCAACTTTCCATCTTCTTGAACAGGGACCTTGAGAAGGCAGAGATGTGACATACAAGACTGCTTAATTCTTTTCGATGGCAAACAACCAGGTGCTTATGCGTGTTTTGGTCAATAGTAAAGGTTAAAGCAGCAGGAATGTGCTATCCTCTTCCTACAAGTGTCCAGTCTAATTTCTTACCAATCAGCAGCCACAAAGGTTCTCTTGGCTTTAGGAAAATACAACAGAGTTTATACAGTTGTGATTAACTGTGGTCCCTGTGCTTTTGAAGTTTGCACTTTAGTGGTATGGTTTGCTGCATTGACAACTTGGGGTACATAGAATCAAACCAGCTTGCTATCTCTGAAAGTATATATGAAGGCATATGTTTGCAGGGGTTTAATGAAATCAAACAAATTGGTAAAGTTAACGTAGGGTATAAAACCATTATATTGTGTCCCATTGCATTCAGATCAAATGCAGAATTAGAAAAGCAGAAATGGTACTGGCAGAGTTTCTTCTGCCCACTATTCTTTCCTTATGTTCATCATTAAAGATAGGAAAGTACAACAAGCTAAAATTTCTGCCACCCATAAATTATAGCTGTTAACATTTGATTACATCCTTCCAGGCTTATAAAAATGAGATCGTATTGAACATACTGCTTTATGGTCTTTTTTTCAATTTAAAAGTATGAACAACTCTCCATGTTAATCAATGTAGCTCTACATTATTAATTTACATAGGCTGTGTTAAATTATTTTGATTGGATATACGATTCATTGAATTAATTCTTTATTATTGGGTCTTAAGATATTTTCCAGTTTTTCATAATAATGTACAGAGCTGGATGGAACAGTCTTATACATACATCTGTATGTGTTAGTACAAATACTTCCTTAAAAATTTCTAGGAGAGGAATTGCTTGGTCAAAGGTCAGAAACATTTTTCAAGCTTTTGATACACATGGCCAAAATGTCTCCCAGAAAAGCTATACCTATTTACACTCCCCCCAGTGATCCCAAGAGTGCTCGTTTCCTCACATTACACCCCCGCTGGGTTTTATCATTCTTTTAAATCTTTATTTGCAGTCGTGACCCCTTCTCTTAAATATCTCTTACCTCTTCCTGTTTAGCTTCTCTCCCAGATCCCTGCATGACCTCTGAAGTCATTCTTTGGGCATGAAAATAGTCATGCTTTTCTCCTTTTTCCTTTGCCTTATATATAATTGAAGATGGTGGTACCTCCGTCTTTCTCACTTTCTGCCTCTGCTCATTGAATATATGGGTTAATGATAAAGATAGATTGTTCCAGCAATTAGTTCTTTCTTGATTCTGTTTTAGACTCCAGTTGCCACGCTTTCACTTGCTTTTTACTTTGCTAAACGATCTAATCCGATCTACCTCTCCTTCACATAAATTCTAGCCCTTTTAAATAAAATGTCAAATAGAAAAAGCAGAATCCCTTTCCATTCAAAAGAAGGTTCCAGATGACATAACTCACTGTAAGTGTTTTCCCTTGGATCAGAACAAAGAGAGATGGACTTCTTTCACACTTTTGCGAGTTCCTCTTCCTCTGGTGTTAGCTTTGGGGCTAACACAGCATATTAGTTTCACTCTGCTCAGAAACCTCAACAAAACGCGTCATGCTTTCTCCTGTCATTCTCCTCAGATAAAATTCATTGTTCTTTCATGTGAGAGGCCAAACATAAAAATAGCAACAGGTTACCTAATGATACTGAAGCAAAACGGGAACAAGATGAAGAAATGCAGAACTGTAATCAACCTCTTCTTTCTCCCATCTATTGACTTTCTGGCACATGAGTGAGTTAACAGGCCTGCAAATCCTAGGCTGGTTAGTTTGATAGTTTATTCATTCATTCATTCATTCATTCACTCCAGCTATTGAGGGTTTCTATGCTCTAAGTGCTCCTCTAGGCACTAGACAAGAAGTCATGGCCTTGCCTGCAACAGACAAGAGATTAACCCAAAATTATGGGCTGGAAAAGGAAGGAGACTTCCCTTGCCTCCTAGCCCTCCATAATGGAGGTTGTGCCTTCAAAATGGTCATCTTTAGGGTTGTGCCACTTCTTTTAAGGATAATAGCATTATCCAAAACATTTTTGGAGATCCTTTTAGAATTACTCTCAGAGACTGGATTACCTTTATTTTAAAGAATAAGCTCAATGGTATGAAATCTTTTTCCTTTAAGGGAGAATTTACTTTTTTTCTTACTTTAAAAGTTTCACAAATATGGAAAATACAGACGATAATATGGCAAGCACTTGAGGGTCCACTGCTCAGAATTGACAATTGTTAACATTTGGTGACTTTTGCTTTTGATATTTTTAAATGAAAAAAGATACAACTAGAATATACAACTATGTATTGGGGGGAGCTTTGGGGAGAAGAAGAAGAGAAAGAAAAAGAAGATTGGCAACAGATGTTAGCTCAGGTGCCAATCTTTTTAAAAAAAAAAAAAGAAAAAAGAGTACAGATAAATTTGAAGTCAGCTTTTGTTCTGCTCTTTGATCCTTTTCTCCCTTCTCCTCCTTCAGAGGCCAGCACTATCACTAAGTTGTACTTTTAGTGTGTGTATGTACACATATCCATAAACAGTATATTGTATGGTTTCTGGAATGAGCCAAAGTTATTAGCAGTCAAGCAAGACTATTCAATTAGGTAATATCAGTCTGAATTAAAGATAAGATATGACTATAAAAGAATGTAGCCGTTTTTTAGATGCCTCTTTAAGTGGCTCTGAAAGCAATTGCAAAGAGGAGTTGCAAAAGTAATTTCAGGAAGACAGCTCTATCAGAATAAATTGCATAGCACTTCTTGTGTGAAATTATTTAAAGAAACCAGTTAGTTAGATGTGTACATTCTGGTAATGTTTCTCAATCGCTCCTGACATTATAGTCACATTACTCATTTCCCAGAATGGCCAGGAAATTTTTCAAAAAACTTTATTTTCTCCGTCATATAAATGTACCCATGATTTGCATTTGACCTGAGATAAGCAGTTGAGTTGATAACAGGTTTATTTTTAAATAATATGATTAAAAGCACAAAATAAAGATTTTGTCTTCTAGCCTGGACATTTGATTAGGGAAAGTATGTAGATTAGCAAAAGAGGGTGTGGTATTTGCTCAAAAGTCTGTATGTAAATATTTTGGCCTTGGTGTAACTGAATGGTTGGGCTGGATTCTCCCCTGTTTGTTGAAGGAGATGTAGTCCGTCCATTGCACCATACCTCAAATTAGACAAACTAGGAAGAATGACCTTAGGTAGAAATGCTTTTCCCCAAATCTCTGCTATGCCTTGCTGCCACACAGGGCAGTACTCAGTACACAGCAAACACCTTCTTTGGTGGAAGTGTTTGAGTTCTGTGTACTCAATTCTCTGCTGTGTACAGTGAGCACTCAGGAGAAGCTGGGCTCTCATCAAGAAGTTACCATCTGGTGTCCAGGGTTGTTAGGGGGGCAAACTAGAGTTGCCTAAAAGGTGCTAGTCATCATGCAGTAATTTACACTAGAATGTTCCATCCACTTTCCCTTATGCCAGTAGAAAAACTCAGGTTCAAAGTCCACTAAAAATACAGTTTATCCAGTTTATCCTGCTATTTAACGTAAACGTTGTTTCAAGGCGAAGGTGGCCATCTGTTCTCTGTGGGAACAAGATTGTCATCTCCCTGTTGACGTTCTGACTAGTTTACTTCACCTACTACTATTGTACTCTTTTAGTCCAAATCACCACCTGTTCTCATAGTATTCCCTTAGAAGGGGTATCTGATTTACTCTTGTATCTTGTTCCCTATGCAGTAATTTCATTCAACTCACAAGAATTTCTTTAATTGCCCATGACTTTCTCTAGGCATATGAGAGACAAATGAAAACAAAGACAAAACCCAAAAACAACCAGGATGTGCCCCCAGAATTCAGCTGGAGTGAGCGGGTTGACATAAGAGAACACAGGAGATGGTGTTGATTGTGCGGCTGGGTGAGAGTTGAGGGCAGGAATGTTGACAGAACTCAGAGAGGAAGGCGTGGAAGGCTGAGGGGTGAAGAGGTGAGGCTTCAACCAGGGCCTGGAGGACAGAGAGCTGACTGACAGATGAAACCGATGTACTGGGAGAGTCACTAGCAGTGTGCAAAAGTAGTCAGGGTAGCATCTACAGATGCTTCAAAGGGAATCAGCTGGACTTGAGAAGGAACTAAATATTTATTCATTTGCTCATTTCATGAATATTGATTGTAGCCCACTATGTGCCTGGAAGTGTTTGTTCTAAGTACTGAAGATAGAGCCATGAGTAAGACAGACAAGGTTCTTGTTCTAAAAGAAGTGATGTTCCCATTGAGAAGACAATAAAGAAATAAACCAGGAAATATCAGATAAAATAAGTGCTGTGCAGAAAATGTAAAAGGGCCATGTGCAAGTGTGTGGATACTTCAGACAGAATGGTCAAGGAAGGCATCCCTTGGGAGATAACCTCTGGGCCAGGACCAGGCTGAGGAATTAGCAAGTGCCATGGCTGGGGCAGGAGTAAGTCTGATATGTTAGAAGAAAAGAGAAAGCCGGTGTGTCTGAAGTTGAGTGAATGAAGGGAGAGTGGTAGAGACGAAGAGAAGAGTAGGCAGGAACCAAATCATAACAAGGCCTTATATGTCATGGAAAAAGTTTAAACGTTGTTCTAAGTGCAATGGGAAGGTTTTTGGAGCAGAGGCATGAGGATAATGTAAAGATCACTTTGGTTACCACATAGAGAAACAGGAAGTAGAAGCAAGGAGAGCAGCTGGGAGGTCATGCAGCATCCAGGGGAAAGATGGCAGCAGGACTGGAGAGTGAGTGGAGGGAGAGATGCAGTCAGCTCTGGGATATATTCTGGAGATTGAGGGGACAGATTAGATGTAGGGTGGAGGACAATGAGGGAAATAGAGAAATCAAGACGTCTCCAAGGTTTGAGTTATAGATGGATATTGATGCTTTCAAGAGAGATTGAAAAGACTGGAGGAGCAGGCTTTTAGAGTGAATCAAGGGTTTAATTGGGGACATATGAAGTCTAAGATGCATATTAGAAATTCAAATAGAATTACCTACTATGCAGTTTTATTTAGGAATCAGAGACTCAGAGGAGAGGTCACAGCTGGATATTTAAATTTGCAAGTGATTACCATATAGATGATGTTTTAAAATAATGGAGGAAAAGAAAATATTGAAATTATCTTCATAAGTTTTTTTAACAGCCACAAAGCTATATGTATAGTATGATATCATTTTTATTGAAAAATAAATATACGTATATCTCCCTATAGAGATAATAGATCAAAACATGTGATAGGGAGGGGACCAGAAGGACATAGGCCAGCATGCTGTAAGTATTATACTTTGGTAGTAGGATTATTGATGATTTTTGTTTTTTTGTATGCGAAATGTGTATATATATGTATATTTTCCAAGTTTTCTTCAAAGAGTGTTTTTGTAATTGGGGAAAGTAACATTTATAAAAGAGATCACATCAAGATTTCCATTCTGGGAAGACTGGATAAAGATGGTGCCAATGAGAAATTATGGAAATTAGGAATTAGCGTTAGTTCTGGGAGGATGATTTTGTACTTCTCTTATAGAGTTTTTAAGAGAATGTAATATTCTGCACATTGACATATATTTGTTCTCCCTCCTTGTGAGAGGATTTTACTTTTCACTTTGTTGAAGGTGATGTGGTCACTTCGAGGTGAAGCTTTAAGAGCCAGCCTGGGCTTTGTCATTTCATCTTTTCCTTATTCTGTACAAACAGCGCAGTTCCAGACAGAGGCTGATGTGTCAGCCTGCATCCTGGAGTAAAGACAGGGCAGAGCCACAGCTGCTCTCTGGAGGTCTTTGTTTTTATAAGCCACTAAGATTTTTAGATTATTTCTTATCACAGCATAACCAAGCCTACCCTGACTAATATATATTTCTATTGGGCAGCTCGAGATATAGGCTTGGGGCTTGAATGATAAGACAGGATGCAAAATATTGATTAGGAAGTCATCAGTGAGGTGGGGATGAGAATGAAGAATGGACACATTTTCTAAGTGGGAAAGTAAAGTGGGAAGAGAAAAGGAATGGACCTGGGGAAAGAGTCACTGCCGTTTGGTACCAGAGGGAAGAACCACAAAAAGAGAGGAAGAATTTGGCCAAGATCTGGCAGACTGGGGTAGTATTAGAAAAGGAAGCTAACAGGGCAGTTAAAAAAGTCAGACGCCAAATTATGAGGACAAAGAAAGAGCCATTGGATTTGCCTTGGCGGTAGTCAGCGTAAACCTCTGAAACAGCAGTTTTAGTGGAGCTGGGGGAAGGAAGTCAGATTTCATAGGGTTATGAGGGGAGTCAGTGCAGAGGAAATGGAGGAAGCTAGTAGAGACCACTCCTTTAAAAAGTTTGGAAGAGGCAGAAGAGAAATGGGACAACGGTGACCAGAAGGTTCTAACTTTCACACAGATATAACGTGCAATGCTGAACAGAGGATGCTCTGATCTTACAGAGAAAGCTCATGTTTTATTCCCATAAAATAAGTCTTAAATGTGGATAAAGATATTCAGAATACCCGATACTGTCATAATGTATAACAGATTTTGCTTTGCACTAAGTAGCATTAAGACTCCAACAACAAGTAAAATATTCTATTTAGATATTCTCCTCCTGGGAGATTTTGAAACTCTCATTGGCACTGTCATGTATTATTATCTTTAAGAACATGATAATCCTTTCTATTTTATTATCCCTATATTTATCTTTATGTGTTTGAAGTGCAAAAAATTATAGCAAAGAGTACCGATACCAGTTATATTTTGCTCTTTAACAAACCACCTGTTGTGGGTTGAATAGTGTCCCCCCCCCCAAAAAAGATTCCTAATCCCTGGTACCTGTGAGTGTCATCTTATTTTGGAAAAAGGGTCTTTGCAGATGTAATCAAGTTAAGCTGAGGTCATATTGGATTAGGGTAGGCCCTAAATCCAGTCACTGGTCTCCTTATAAGAAAAAATTCAGAACCACTGAGATAGTAGAGAAGAGGCACTGTGAAGACAGAGGCAGAGACGGGAGTTATGCCACCACAAGCCAAGGAACACCAAGGTCTTCCAGCAACCACCAGAAGCTAGAAGAGGCAAAGAAGGATTCTTCCCTAGAGGCTGCAGAAGGAGCATGGCCCCACTGACACCTTGAATGTGGACTTCTGGCCTCCAGAACAATGGAAGAATAAATTTCTGTTGTTTTAGGCCACTGGGTTTGCGGTAATTTGTTATGGCAACTAGGAAACTAATACACTACCCTAAAGTTTGGTACTTAAAACAACAGCAATTTACTATTTCTCATGATTCTGTGGGTTGGCAATTTGAGTTGGGCTCAGCCAGGCAGTTCCTGCTGGTCTTGCTGGGGTCATTCGTGTGTCTGCAATTACCTGGTGACTCAAGTGAAGCATTTAAGATGGCGGGGAGCCGTCTTAGGAGCCCAGATTGCTTCGCTCACAGGTCCAGGGCCTTGGTGCTGGCTGTCCCTCTCTACATGGTCTCTTATCCTGCAGTAGTCTAGCTTGATATTCCTTAAATGGTGGAGGGAACGTTCTAGGAGGATGAAGGTAAAAGCTGCAAGGCTCCTTGAGGCTTAGTCTAGAATTCATACATAACTTCTGCCACATTCATTGGTCAAAGAAGTCACAAGGAAACCCAGCTTCAAGGGGTAGGGAAATAGATTCAATCTATTGATGGGAGGAGCTGCAAAATATTTGGCCATTTTAATCTATTACAGCACCCAACAAAGAAAGTAATCATATCCCATTTCAAACTTCACATATTTAAGCAAAAGTTCTTGTCATTCCCTGCTCAGATCACAATACCCATTTTGCTGGTAGAGAAACTGAGAACAGATTAAATTGACTCCTTTAAAGTTCCCAGTGAGTCATACTTTGTGAGAGACGTTTTTGGCCCATGGAAGACAGATATATGTCTGGAAGAGGTAACCGCAGCCCTGCCTGGAGGCAGGTGAATGAACTTAATCACTTCTTGGGTTTCTCTTAAATCACGTAATTGCTTTGAAGGAGCTCAGATTGCAGAGCTGTCTGGTTCACAGATGAAGCAGTGGTTTGAGGATATCAGGGAGAGAAAGTGCTTGAAAATTGCCATGTGTCACTCAAAGGAGCAGGATTTGAGGCTAAATTAGATGACTAGGAAAAGGGTCAGTGAGCTCTTTATCCTCAAGAGTTACTAAATGGACTTAAATATTCAGTGACTGCTATGGTCCCGTGTAAGTTGTGGTCTGGGAAGAACCAAAGTGAGTAGAAGAAGAGAATGGAGCAGGGAGGCAGAGAGACCAACCTGTCAGGAAGGTATGTGCTATGGGCTGTCTTAGACGGATCACCCTTGAATCAGTTAGGGTTGCTTTTAGCTGCTGCAAGGAACAGACCTCCCCACTAAATAGTGGCTTAAACGAATTAAGGGTTTATTTATTTTTCTTACATAACAAGAATTCCAGTGTTTGGCAATCCAGGTTTGGTCTGATAGCCCAAGATATTACTGGAGAGCCAGGTCCCTTTTGTCTTTGTGTTCCACCATCCTTAGCGTGTGGCTTTCATCCTCATGGTCACAAGATGGCTCCTAAAACTCTATGCATTGAAAGAATATTGAAGACAGGAAGAAGAGGAAAGGCAAAAGAGGCATCCAGCCTACTTTGCTCCCTTTTAAGGAACTTTTCCAGAAACTCACATGATGACATTTGCTATATGTCTCATTGGTCAGATCTGTGTTACCTCTACCTACAAGAGAGGTTGGTAAATGTAGTTTTTATTCACCCAGCACATTGCCACCTCCAACAAAATTAGGGTTGAGTTAGAAGGAAAGGGATAATGGCTATTGATAGGCAACTAGTGGTCTCTATCATAGCCCCCAACAATTGCTGGGGGTATGAATTAGTGACAGAACTTCCATTGTGGCATCATCGTGCCTCCACCCCATTAATACTTGTGGCAGATTCACGCGCATCTAATTCTAAGACCCTGGCCTAGTGAAGAGTGATAACCAGGCTTATAGGTCCAGTATTAACCAAGGTAAATTAGCTTTTGTAACAAGTAATCCCAAAACCTCAGTGGATTAACCCCATAAAGACTTATTTCATATTCGTGTCACAGTCTGACACAGCTCAGGTGGCTCTCCTCCAACCAATGGCTCAGGGACCCAGACTGCTTCCACCGTCTTATGGCTCTGCCATCTTGTGACTTTCAGGTTATTCTGGCATCATTCAGCCAGTGGCCAGGAAGAAGAGAGAGTGAAAGACTGAGCATCCAGTTCTTAAATACCTCAACTCAAAAGTGGTACACATCACTTCCACTCACATTCCATTGGTGAGGACCACTTCCAAGGTCCATCTATATGCAAGGAGAGCTGGGGAATATGCTTCTTGTCTGGCAGCCACATCTAGCAACTACTCTTCACTGTGAAAGGGGACCATGAATCTTTGGGGGTCAACCAGTCATCTCTGCCACAGGGTTCCAGTTACAAAAGAGGAGCTATTAACAAAATGTCAATAAACATATATGCAGGCCTGGTTTACTGTGCTGTTGGCAGATAGATTAAAAACATGTGGTCTAAGTCACAGGGATATGAATGTGGAGGCTATAAGGGAAGCAAAAACCAAAAGTTTATGGCTGAAGTACCTGAGATTGTAGGAGAAGAAGTAAAAATACAAGGCATCATTACCCTGTGGGGCAGGGTAGCTCATAGTAGAAAAAAACAATTTAAAATCAAATTGCCATCGAGGACACGAGAAGTGCCATGTGCAGCCAAACACTTTCTAGAAACCCCACAGATTGATAAGGAGCCAAGTTACTCAGCTATTTTTTTTCTGAGAACAATTAGTTTTAAAATATTTTAGGAAAAACCACAAGATTAAGATATGTGGAAAATCCACAAAATAACAGCTTTTGAGTGACTCATTTAGAATTAGTATTTTATTTGACAAGTAACAAGATGTTTCTGATCTAAGAGAAGGAAGCATTCTAAAACATTCACTCCCATGTATCCAGCCTCCCCGCTGTGACAGGAGAATTCTTTGTGGGTTTTTCTTTTTTTTTTTTTTGAGGAAGATTAGCCCTGAGCTAACATCTGCTGCCAATTCTCCTCTTTTTCCTGAGGAAGACTGGTCCTGAGCTAACATCCTTGCCCATCTTCCTCTATTTTATATGTGGGATGCCTGCCACAGCATGGCTTGATGAGCAGTGAGTAGGTCTGTACCCGGGATCCAAACCAGCGAACCCCGGACCACCAAAGCAGAACTTGCGAACTTAACCACTGAGCCACCAGGCCGGCCCCAGTGACAGGAGAATTTCAGTGAGAAGCTCAGTCACTTTACTCTTCATGACTGGTTCACTTTGGGTCTGTTGAATCCTCTTGTTTTATGTGCCTTTTAATCATTTTCATAGTCTGTGAAATCAGTCTTCCTCATTCATGTGTACAGTTGTAGTAATAACAGCTCACGAAGCCCTCACTGCAGAGAAGACAGCATAACCTTCAAGTTGGAATCTTGGAAGCTAACAAGTCAGATTCCCGTCCCCACTCCACTGACTCAACGGAAGCATCTTTCACAAGTTCTTTAACTTCCCTGAGTCTTGGTTTTCTCTTCTGTAAAACAGAAATAGTAATAATACCAACGTCACAGGGTCAAATGGAATAATACATATGAAAGTGCCACATAAATCAAAGCACACCACACACGCGTTAATGAAACATCTGTAGAATGGGGATAAGAGCCATGTTTCTGCGACTAGTCAATCAGGTAACGTACGTAATACACCCAGCACAGGGTCTTACACTTGGTAGATGCTCAGAGAAGAAAACTAAAAGTAAATATGGACAAAGTAAAATACACTGGAAATGAGAGATGGAGAAATGTTACAGACAGCCCTACAACAGCCCTTAGCTGAAGTAAAGTTTCGACTAATTTACAAAACCTGTCCCCAAAATTCACATGCACACGCACACACTTAATGATAAACTTGCAAGGAAAGAGATTTAAAGGCAAAAGGGAGATTTGGACCTAAATTTTCCCATGACCTCGCATTTTCTGAATACTGAAAAATGATAGAGGCATACTCTTTTATAGAAAATCCTGGCAGTTACGAAAGATGACGGAGGGCACATGGTAGAGCCACGTAAGTCATCCATGTCACATGATCACCATTAATGTTTCTATGGGGGTTGGGAAGGAAAGGAAATGTTGAAAAAGTAGCACCATTGAGAAGAAGAGGCGATTCATCCTGAAGAAGAGCAACTCTAGTTACAGATTGGAGACCTACAGACATGTTTCCTATCCTTTCCTAAAATGAAAAATGGTGTCTTGTTACAAAAGCTATATATGTGAATTATAGAAAAAGCAGAAGTACACATAAGTAAAAATTTTTTACGTTTTTAAAGAAAATGATTTCTAGTTCTCTGACCTAAAGTTAATCGCTTTTAATAGCCTGATATATATATTTTCCAGAAACGTACACATACATGCATGTTTTCTACAAAATTGGAAGCATGCTTGTATACTGTTTCATAACCTGCTTTTTTGGGGGGATGGGGGGATGAGGAAGATTGGCCCTGAGCCAACATCTGTTGCCTATCTTCCTCTTTTTTTTTCTCCCCAAAGCCCCAGTACATAGTTGTATATCCTAGTTGTAGGTCATTCTAGTTCTTCTGTGTGGGATGTGCCACAGTATGGCTTGATGAGTAGTGTGTAAGTCTGCACCCAGGATCCCAACTGGTGAACCCCAGGCCGCTGAAGTGGAGTGTTCAAACTTAACCACTCGGCCATGGGGCCAGCCCCCTGTAACCTGCTTTCTTTTATTTGAAAATATATCATGAACGACTTTTTATGTCACTAAATATTCTTGCATTACTTTTCTAAATGAATGTATAACATCCCATTGTGAGGATAGATCATAGTTTATTTAACTAATTCTCTGTTGAGCTACATTTATTTCCGATATTCACTACTAGAAACAGCACTTCACTGAATAAATGTATGCATTCATCTGTACTTACATCTTTAATTATTCTACAGGATAAATGCTAGAAACAGAATCACAGACTCAAAGGTATCCATTGATATAGAGAGAGCTCCCTAGTTGTTCTTCTGGAAGGTTTTGCGTGATGTCTGTCTTTAAAATGAAGTTTACAAATGAAGTTTACAAAATATTTGAAAAATATGGCATCCCTGAACTTTACTTAATTCTTGGAGACAGCTATTGAAATATGATTTCTATTCAAATACGTATAAACTGGTAAGGTCTTTTATAGATGCCTTCAAGAAAAAATCAACCTCAAAAGATTGAACTGAAACCATTATTATGATTGACTCAGTGAACCTAAAGGTAAATTTGATTTGGACAAATACTATTAATTCATTAAGTTTCCTTGTGGCCACAGTTTTTAAAATAAATGGTAGGTAAATTTTTTAAAAAGTGTTTTTAGTTTTCTGAGTTTTCTGATAATTTGGTCCTGTTTGGGGTCATCCTCATATGAATTGCCAACATTTCCAGCTATACTCGAGAATCGATAAACTAGCCCTCTTAAGGCAGTTAAATGTATATTTTCTTGAAGAGAGTAAAGTTATATAGAAGTGTAATGTCACCTAGAAAAAACTATTCGTTTATTATTTACAATTTCTTTTGTATTGCCAGGGTTACATACTATTTACATTTGTTTGATATTTAATTCTCTGTTGTATCCCCTTATTAATTCATTAATTAACTAATTCATTCATTCATCCATCTATTCATGTGACAAATATTTCTTGAGCACATACAATGTGCCAGGCACTCTGTTAGTCTTTGAGGATATAGAAAGACCCTGCCCTCATAGAACTTGGGTTCTGGTGGTGGAAACAGATAAATAAATGCACAGATCAATGTATAATATCATGTCAGATGTTATGGTGACGGATGGCAACTAAACTTTTGGTGGTGAACACAATGTAGTCTATACAGAAGTCAAAATAAAATGGTGTACACCTGAAATTTATATAATATTACAAACCAATGTTACCTCAATAAAAAGTATATATATATATATGTGTGTGTGTGTGTGTGTGTAATGTCACGTGGTGTTAAGTGCTGTTAAGAAGAATAACACAGGGTGAGGCATAGGAAGACACTAAGTCATTTTGAAGCAAATATTTGAGCCACACCAGGGTTCACATGCCCATTTTACCACTTCCTACCCAGCTTTGAGCAAGTTACTTAGCTTAGCTCACCTCACTTTCCTTATCTGTTAAATAAAAAGATAATATTCTATTCTATAGAATTGTTATCAGGATTTAATGAGACTATGTGGAAATTACTTAGCATATGGGTGTTCAATAAGTATTATTTCTCTTTCCTCTTATCTTTTGGAAAAGGGAAAGTGATTTGTTATAAATAACTGAATTCTTGAGATTAAGAAATTAGCAACTTCCTTATTCCATATTAAAGGACCATTGAGAAGTTGCCCAGGATCTTGGGTCAGTGCCAAGGAATGGCAACCCTTCAAGTGCAGAGATAGCCCTATGGCATCACTTTCAGGAATGGAACTGCCTCACCAGAGTTCACAGCATCCCAGATTTGCCACATTGAGTTCTCCTCTCCAACAGTAGACTCTGTAGAGCAGTGCAAAGACGAGTCACTATCCAAGGCTTAGCCTGCCTCTCACCGCATCCTGTTCTTCCACAAAGGGAAATGGGAAGAGAAAAGTCTCTGATGCTTTATGTCCTGTCAGCACCAATCTAACAGCCTCGATAAAATTCCCTTCAAAAATGTAACATATGATATCAAACCTTTCTTCTCTGTTCCTGGTTCGTTAGAGTGTATCACGTCTGCCGTGCCATTTTTGGCCTTTCAAAGGATATACTGTTACTTTTAATTACAGCATCAAGACAATTCATGACATCCTGAAAGTTCTATAAAGTTGCCATTGGCTGTCTCCCTTATTTTAGAACACAGGTTTTGTAAGGAGGAGCTGTGCCTTGTGACAATGTAAACTGCTTGACTGTATTCCACATATTAAGGATCTTTTAAGTTGTCATTAATGACCTGGCACAAGCATTTACCATATCTTTAGGAGCATGTGGGGTTCAAGATGTGAAGGCAATGAGGGCTGTGTTGTTTATTATTAAACTGACAGGAAACAGCCAAGGCTCATGTGCTACTGTTTGCAGTTGGGCAAAAGAGGATAAATTAATTGCTTTATAGAAATTCCTTTCTGCATTCTTTAGGGAAAATTTTTCCATGTGACCTAAATGATCAGACTGGGCAGTTTGGGGCTCAACAGCTTTGACATTGTCCCTTGAAGGAATGAAACAATTAAAGCAACTGATTTCCTCTGAGAAAAGGCTATTTATAATAATCTGTCTACTCTAGAAAATATTCACAGTAGACTCATCGCAACAAGACCCTCTAACACCACATAGTACTGGGTTTTTCATTGCTGAGATTCTCTTTTTTTTTCTTTAATGCTTCCCTAAGTTTTAGGAACAAGGTTTACTTACCTAGAGAAACTATTGACCCTTCTACACTGAATCTCAAATTTATCCAAGTACTACCATTTGGGAATAAACAACACTTAAGTGGCCTAAGGATGAGAAGAACCAGTTCAAGAAATTGAGGACAATCAGCTGGTAGAGTTGAGGGTGTGTGTATAGTCCCAGGAAGGGGTTTCATGAAGAATGGAGAAGATCAACAGTGTCTGACACAACAGAAAAGTCAAGTTAGTACAGGACTGGAAAGAGGTCATTGGCCGCCCAATGAAAGGTCATCAGTGGCTGTATCCAGGGCAGTTTCTACAGAGGGGTGAGGGTGGAAGCCTGAGAACACCGGATTAGGGAGTATGAAGGAGTGGAGGAAGTGGAGGCTTGGTGGTCAGGGAAAGCGGAGAGATAAGGAGCTTGAGGATGAAGCTTTTCTTTTCTGATAGGACTGAATTGAGCAGGTTTCTAGGAAGAAGCAAGGAGTTGGCGGATGGAGAGGGCTGGTCAAGATAGTGTATGAAACATTTGAGGTGCAAAGAGCTTGAATAAAAACTTGAATGAAATTTCTGTTCCAGGTACCTCCTCTGCCTTCCCCATCCCACATCCCAGAAAAATATTTGGTGCATTAACAGATTTCAAAACTTCAAAGGGCTTCGCTTATGTTGTGCTTGATACTTGTTCCTTGGTGAAACATGAAGAGACAAAACTACACAAAAAAGAAAATCGTAGTTGATGAAAAATCAACCTTCTGTAATTGCTCTTAAATCTTTTACCCATTGCTAACGTGGGTATTTGAATTACGTTTGGAATATACTCCAAGCCTACTTACCCATGGAAGGATTAATGACATTGGAGCTGGGTTCAAAGTCTCAGCAACAAGCCAAAACCTGTTCTTTTCAGTTGCCAGGGCAAAGTGTAATATTCCTTCCTCGGAAAGCTTTCAGATGTTAAGCTTTCCATGGCTAAGCTGCTGGAAAAGGAAAACGCCAGAAATTTAATTCCTACGGCAACTTTCTTATGCAAGTTCCTTAACCTTTCTTAGCCTCAGTTTCAGAATTTGTAAAGCAGAAATAATAATACTACCTCATAGGGTTGTTGTGAGGATTAAATGGGCTAGTTACAAGAGTGCCTGTCAGACAGTCAGCACTCATTAAGTGGGAGCTCGCCTTGTTAATTGTAGCACTAGTAGTAGTTATGGTAGCAGGCTTTTCTGGGTTGTAAGGATTATGGAACTCTCACGTTACCTCTGTTAATGGTGGATTATTTTAAGGATACACCACAGAGTAAAGAGAACAGGAAACTACTGAGCCAGCAAATTGGGTCTGCAGATCCAAGGGCAGTTCTTTTTTTTTCTTTTTCTCTTGCCAACATTTACAAACTGCAGATTTCACATGGTAATCTAGATTTCCAGTAACACTAGGCGTGTACTCCTACATGGCAGTGATAGCCTGGAGCTGAGTAGTCCCTCACATCTCCAGATGGATCTGTGATCCTGGGTTTGCCAAGGTTAGTGCCCATCCCTGCTAGTAGGCATAGGCCCAGGGCCTCCATGTAAGGCTCTGCACGTTGCTCACTGCACAAGGCACCCAGCTATGGGGTCCAATAGAAGTTCAATTCCTACAGTCTGCCAAGGGCAATTCTTAGCCTGGCAAGCTTGGGACTCAGGGTCTCCTTCTTTCCTTCTTTTCTCTAGCTGCTCCTCCTTCCTCTTCTGCTAGCCCTGTTGACACCTTTCCATCTCGTGGCTTCTGCTCATTCGTAGCTTCTTCTGCTTTACAGCTTCCGCCTCTGCCTCCTCTCTGTGTGTTTCCATGCTTCTGCCTGCTCCACCACACTTGGCAGGATCAACTGTTTGCCCGAGATCATAGGTGATGAGCAGGATTTGACACAACGTTATCACTCATTGGAAAACAATTACTATGTAAGTTAGCATGAGTACGTTGAACATAATTTCTTGTTAGATTTGCTTATTTAAAAAAAATCCTATATAGACTTCCCTGCATAAATTAGGGCAGGCTTTATTGTTGACTTTTATTGTAGCCAACATGCATTTAAACTGACTTGTTATTTCCTAATATGAGGAAAACTGGGATCCCAGGGTGTCCCAAGACACAGAGTGCTTTATTCTGTCCTTGGGACAAGGGTTTGATTCAACATCATTTGTCTGAGACTAGCCTTGAAAGCCTGAATTTTACCTTCTTTCTCTCCATCCCTCCTGGAATAGGCCTGGACCCCGTTCCCACCGTGGCTTTTTGGTACTCCTTATCTTCCTCAGCCCCCTAGGCCTTCAGGGGGTGCTCTGGGCTTCACTTCCTCAATATCCCTGTGTGAGATTAGGTGGAAATGGATTAAGCTGATATAGTGACCTGACACCACTGGAGGTTAAGTTTATATAATCTTCTCTCAATGAACACTTCCTATATGCTTCAGAGTGGTGGGAATTACAAGCATAGCCGTTGGTCAGGGACTTTTGCCCCTTTAAATCATAACACATAGATTTCTGCCCATTGTGCCTACTTAGAGCAACTTTTCTTTAGGAAGAAAGACCACAGTCAGCTTCCTTGGGCATTAAGAGAACTGAGTTCTCATCCCAGCTTTGCCACTTGTGAGGCTTGTTAGCTTGTTAGCTTCAGACAATCCCTTAACGTGGGTGAGTGTTGGCTTGGCCCTTAACCTCCCCAAGCATCGTTAACTTGTCTTGCCCTCTTCATAGACTCCGGATGGGGAAAGGGAGCCTTCATAAGGCTCTGAAAATTATACTAAAATAAGATATTAGTAAAGCTGGAGACAAGTTCTGCTGCCTTCTTGTGGGGAACACCTTGCCCTTGACCAAAAAGGATGTCACAGGAAGAGCTGCGTGGATGTTGGCTTTGTGCCCACCGTGTGGCCTCTCCACCATGTGTGATGGCTTCACTTCAGAAACAAGTTTTAGGTTTTTTCTTTCTAAAATCTCATTCATGTTAATTACCATGCATTAACTTCACCTTCGCGTGTTTAGTGCACACTCACCTGATACAAAAGCATTTGAACACCCTCAGGAATTATAACTACACACTCACGCATTGAGGAAAGAAGGTGCCGCCAAGATTTTGAATCGTGTTCAAACGCAAGAGGCTTTTAAAAAACAAAGTATTCTAGAACTGCAGAAAGTTAAAGCGAAATGTTCTTCCCTTGTTAAAGGTAAAAGGTAAAGCCATTTTTGAGAAAGTGCTTTTCCATGTGTGTTGAATATTAGGGAACTGCATAGGAGAGCAGTTCAATAGGAACCATGAGATCAGCAGTAAGATACATTCTTAATGTTAACAGCCAGCCCCAGGGCAGAATTTGCAAACCCTTGTAGGCGTCCCGGTGGCCGAAGAAGAATTTGGTCAGCAAGATCTCACTGAGAGATGCAATTCCATTCCACAATTTGTTATGGATTCTGAACAAGACCGTCATTCTAAACCCTCATCGACTCTGCAGAAAATATGAGGCCAGAAAATGAATAACTCCTAACTCTTACGATTTGGTTACCAGCCAGTATGCTGGCTTAGCTGAGTGCATGCCTTCTGAAGCAGAGCCTGTAATTATTCAGCATTTACAGTGCAGTTCAGCCTACTTACGTGAGCAATATTACCTTTCTTTTTTCTTTTTTTCCAGTGAAAAATCCTTCTCTTCCTTCTTTTCTGCTTTCTCTTTTCTTTTTCTTAACTTTTGTAATCTAAACTGCCTTGAACTTGTTTGCATAGTGGTGAGGAGGAAAATATTTACTTAGGGTATCCTGGGAACCTTGACCTTCCTGCCTTGGGGATGAATCATTCCCCTGCTGGGGGAAGTGGCAAGTTACAGACAGAACCACGTGGACACATTCTCCTCCTAGTACCATCCGAGTGAGCACCATGTATTAGTACCTGAGAGTTGGAGGTTGGTTTAATAGTGAGCTCGGTTTCTCAGCTGGTCATTAGCTATGAGTTCATAAGACACTGTTGCTTGATCTCAGGGTGTGCATAGGTGGACTGCACTTGACCCCCTTGGGCTGTTAAAAATGCACATTCTGGCTGTGCTCAGGCTCCTGAATGAGAATCTCTGGAGGTGGGGCCCAGACATCTGCATCGTTGACCAGCTCCCTAGCTGATTGTTATGTACACTGAAGTTGGAGGGTCACTCCTGGAAGGAAAAGGATTCCAGGACAGGATGGCCAAGGAGGTGTTCAAAGTTCAGTGAAGTTAGCCTTGTTGGTGTGGTATTAACTTGAATATCAGGAAGTTTTATGTTAAAGTTTTCTAAAAAAGAAAAAGAAAAAAAATAAACAGTCTCAATACATAAAAGGAAAAATTGTCATATATACTCCCAATTATAAATACCCTGCATAAAATTCTCGGAGTCCAAACAGAATGTCTTTAGATCATCCTTATAATTATTTTGAGACTCTTTTGACTATTTTCACTTTAAGATAGGTAATAAGGGAGAGATCATCAATTAATGGAAGAATAAATTTCTTTATATACAATCTTCACATTTGCCATATTGCTCAAAAAAAAAGTTCATGTAACTTTGCCATTCACGTCCTCTAATCTGTTATCATTTCTCAGTCTTAGGAATAATTTATACCCATTGGCATAAATTTTGCTATACTTTTGTACAACATGTCTAGTCATTTTATTCTAATATTACACATGGGGAAAAATACTGCATAAGAAACTTCTTCTCCCCAAAATTAGATAAGCTGGTGTGTTTGGCCAGTATTCTTAACTTAAAATACCTTCTTGGTCCATAACTCAGGTTTCACAATTTCGCCAAAACAAATGCTCTAGTAATTTTCATGTGAAATAACTGTTTAGTGCACAGAATGTACTCTCATTTATTGGGAAGTGATTTAAGGGATTTTTACTTCTGCATAGATCACGTTAACATGACCAACACTTTAGTAAGGGATGAATAAAGGAAATTATTTTTATAACTAGGTGAGATTTTATTAAGGGTACATCATCAGGATTTTTATGGCAATTTGGATGGAACACAAGATTGAGGCTCTTTCTCTCTGAGGCCGGCAGGAAAGAATATTTGCAGAAATGATAAAGGACATGGTGGCTTCCTGGAAAATGTTGGTGGAAGACTGGGCTTTGCTTCCAGAAAAGGATGAGTGTCAAAGTTCAGTGAGTGTGACTATGCCTGTCCAGGCTAGAAAAAACAACCTGGGAGAGGAAGACTTGGCTCCTTAGGTCAGAGCAGGCTCTGCTTCAGAACTTGACCTGGTTACCCGGTTCTTCTCTGCTTCAGCTTCCTTTACTGTAAAATGGGGATATGACTTATCCCATGGGAGAACTGTTAGGAGGATGTTTTTGGCTTTGTAGAATGTGTATGATACTCGGAACTTATAAAGATATAAAATTTAGAATCTTCAGGGAGATTTCCCTTGCTCTATGAGTGGCTAAACTAGGTTAGTTGAGGTAGGGTCTGGCTACCTCTCCTTTTTGAACAATTTTCCCTCATTTCAGCCATCCCCTCCCCTCCTATGAAGGCTCCAAAAGATTCTCTTTCCTCCGATACCTACTGTCATGAAACACAGAAGTACCACGAGCTGAGAGCTCACTGGACAGGGCAAGGCTTGATACAGACAATGGTGGCAGAAGCTCCGGCATCAATGCGCATTCGAATATAAGCTTCAGAAGGGCAGAGACTTTTGTCTCCTTTCCTCACTGTAGAACCTGGAACGGATGGGTGCTCAGTAAATATGTGTTGAAAGAATAAATCAGTGTCAGATTTCTGGGCTTATGTCTCATCTTTCCTTTCTCTTCTTCTTCATTAAGAGATTCTCGTTATGCTATAACTTTCCTGACTTTGCTCTTTCTCCAAAACATTCCCCCTTCTAGTCTCCACGCCCCCTCATTTCAGAGCTTTTTCCTACAGTAAACAATAGTTAACCATTAATAGCTTAATAACTTAGGAACAGTGCAGTTTCTCTGCTTTAAGAAATGTTGTTCCCATCCTCCAATCTGAAATAAATTTTGAGAAAAGATGGAGGTGGTTTGGGTTTGGGGGAGAAGGGAATGGGAGACGTGGTTATGTTGGGGTGCATTAGCTATTTGTACAAAGTGGCATATTTTACTTAAATCTGGCTAAGTAGGAAGTATAAGCATCATTAAATGAATGTCTATTGGTATCTTGATCTTCAAATTAACTAGCTAGGCAGGGTTAGTTAGGCTGAGGAAGGGTAAACAGATGGCAAAGTCCAAAGTCTCTGAAGGAAGATGAGTAAAAGTTTGGGGAAGGCTGCAGAGAGAACTGGAATTTGTCTGCTCACAATAGACCAGCGGTTCTCAGACTTGAGCCTGCATCAGAATCACCTGGAGGGCTTGCTAAAACACAGATTACTGGGTCCCACACCAGAGTTTAGGATTCAATAGGTCTGGGATGAGGCCCAAGAATTTGCATTTCTAACACATTGCAGGGGACATTGATGCTGCTGGTCCAGGGACCACACTTTAAAACCATTGCCACATGGGGCAAACTCGAAGGTACAAGCAGCTTTACGGTCTTTAACTTAGTCCACTTGTCCGCTACAGGTTGAGACTGTGTTCACGGACAAACAAGCGCTCTCTATCAGTCACCTCAGCAAGTTCCACAATTTAATGAAGGAAACTCACAAAAAAAGGAGAGAGTTACAATCACCCCATTTCATTTTATAGTAAAAGACATTTGTACTTCACAGCTGTGATCACCTTTGGGTGGCAGAGTCCAGAAGGCTCTTGGGGTCTTCTGAAGCCACCTCACTAAGACACAGACTTAGTGCTGGTAATTCACTGCCCTAGTCAGCACATCTGAAAAGAAATAGCCCCTTCGATACAGCCTTGGATGAAAGTACAGCATGTGGCCGCTAAATGGCCAAGGAGGTGGCCATGCCCAGGACAAATAACTTAGATGAATCATAATCAGAGTGGAGAAACGAGGTGCTTTTCATCAGTAGCACCCAACAATGTCTGTTGAATCCAGGTGGATCAGGCAGTGGATGCAAGGACTCAAAGTATGCTGAGAACACAGTTTTATTTAGAAATTCCAGGAGACTTAGACATAAAATAATAATGATGAAAGGAGCCCTCAAGAGACACTTAAGGTGTTCAGGCCCATTCCTGTGTCTCAGCAGAAGAATTTAAATTATTCAGAAAGCTGACAACATAGTAGGTTAAAAATATGTGTGCGTACGTGATTTCTGTCATAAAATTCTGGCAACCACGGCACAAACAATTTGGAAAAAGAAAAGAGAATAGATAAAACCTGTTACCCTGCCTCTCTAACATAACTGCGAATAGTCCTTCCTTTCAGTCGTTTTCCTACCACATATTTTTAAATAGTGTACTTAGATTTAAACACTTTTTTTAAGGCTTGTATAATCATAGTAACTAAGAACATGGTCTTTGGAGTCAGATGGCCTCGGGTTCAAATCTCGACTCCAGACATTTCCAGCCCTGAGTTTTGCATTTGTCAGATGGGGAAGATAAACTCAGTTTGTAGTGCTGCTGTGTGGATTCAATGAAACGGTACACATCAAGCACTCAGCTCAGGGCTGGGCGTGGTGTAAGCACTCAATAAATAGTGGCATGATTTTCTGTTCTCACTCAAAAGCTGTGTTGACCTTCGATAATCCTAATAATTGGAAGTTTTTCTCAACATCAAGAAGTATACCTATTTTTATTTCATGAGTTTGGCAAAATTTCATTCCATAAATTCTTCTGTGGTTCGGGCGCCACTTTCAAGAAGATCTTCTTTGACAAGCTTGTTAAGAGCACTTGTTACCTGGGTTTGTCTCAGAGATTAGACTCTTCAAAGATGAGTCAAAGCCAAAACATACGGATGACCTTTTGGGCTTAGAGCAAGAGGCTGCCTCAGTTGCTCTTTAGCTAGGTGTTGTGGCTTTGCTCCAAGACCACAGATTCTGACCGCACCATTGCAGGCACCACACACGGCCATCTGGATGATGGTTGCTAGGGAGATGGGTGAGAAACTGGGTGGAGAGGTGTAGATCTCTCACCCCTACTGGAAAAACAAACCGAGCTCAGGCCTGGCCAGATTTACATATGCAACCTGGACCTCGCATTTCTGCTCCATTTCTGTTTTTCCAACTGCTAACTTGACCTCCGCTGGAGTCCTATTTGGGACCGCAAATTCAGTATGTCTAAACCAAATCTTCAGCCTAACAGAAGGTGACAATACTGTCCTGAGTTTTAAAGTTGCCCTATAAATGAAAGGATTAACTTTATCAAATAGCAGCTTCCTGCCCACAAAGGGAAGAAATGAGCTCCTCAATGAGGACCTTGGTTTCGCTTATCAGATAAACAGATTCTTGACACTATGGAACAGTTATAGATAACAATAAGCAGAATAGCCACTCAGTTCATTAACTCCTTAAATTTGATGACACCATTTTGTACATTCTCTTATATTGCTGGTTAGAATGTTAATTGGTAAAATACTATGAAGGACAAATGCACAAACCCTTTGACCCATCAATTCCACTTATAGAACTTTATCCCACAGATATATTTATAAATGCATGAACTAACATATGTGAAATTTGCTGAACATTATTTTTCTTTGCAAAAAATTGGAAACAACAATGTTGTTTGGAATGTAAATTGGTACAGCCACTATGGAAAACAGCATGGAAGTTCCGCAACGAATTAAAAATAGAAATACCATATGATCTAGCAATTCTACTTCTGAGTATTTGTCCAAAGAAAATGAAAACACTTATTTGAAAAGCTATATGCACCCTGATGTTCGCTGCAGCATTATTTACAATAGCCAAGACATGGAAGCAACCTAAACGTCCATCAAGGGAGAAAGAAAGTGTGGTATATATATGCAGTGGAATATTATTTAGTTATAAAAAAAGAATGAAATCTTGCTATTTGTGACAACATAGATGAACATTGAGGGCAATATGCCAACTAAAATAAGTCAATCTGAGAAAGACAAATGCCATATGATCTCACTTATATGTGGAATCTAAAACAAAACAAAACAAAACACTGAGCTCATAGATACAGGGAACAGATTGGTGGTTTCCAGAAGTGAGAGGTAGAGGGCATGGTGAAATGGGGGAAGAGGATCAAAAGGTACAAATTTCTAGTTATAAAATAAATAAGTCATGGGGATGTCATGTACAACATGTTGACTATAGTTAATAATACTGTGTTGCATATTTGAAAGTTGCTAAGAGAGTAGATCTTAAAAGTTCTTATCACAAGAAAAAAATTGTAACTATGTATGGTGATAGATGTTTAACTAGACTTATTGTGGTGATCATTTCACAGTATATTCAAATATCAAATCATTATGTTGTACACCTGAAACTAATGTAATGTTATATGTCAATTATTCCTCAATAAAAAAATGGAAATAACAAAAATGTGTAAAAGAGACTAGTTAAGAAATTATTGCCCATCTATATAGTAGAATACATATGCAGCTGTGAAAAAGAATGAGGGCATTCTTATGTACTGATCTATTAGGTGAAAAAAGCAAATGTATATCACCAGTGAATGGATAAACAGATTGTGATTTCTACATAAGTCAGATCAAGTTTGTTTATCATGTTCAAATCCTATATATCTTTAATTTTTTTTATTTACATGTTCTATCTCTTAGTGAAAAAGGTACATTAAAATCTATCACTATAGTGGGTTTGATATTTCTCTTCTGCAGTTCTTGCTTTATATATTTTAAACCTTTATTGCTTGGTACATACATATGTAGATTTTGCTCTGTCTTTCTGGTGGATTGACGTTTGATCATTTAGGAAATGTCCTCTTTATTTTTAGTCATGCATCTTGCCTTAAAGTCCTTTTTGCCTGGTGTTATTATAGCTGCACCAGCTTTCTTTTGGCTATTTTTGCATAACTTTTTTTCACCACTTGGTAAACAATTTATCTAGGCACTTACCCAAGAGAAATTAAAGACTACGTCCATATAAAGACTGCTCATGAATGTTCATAGCAGCTTTATTTGTAATAGCCAAAAACTGGAAATAACTCAGACGTCTATCACCAGGTGAATGGATAAACAAATTGTGATAGATCTATGCAATGGACTACTCCTCTATAATAAAAGGGATGAACTATTGATACACACTACAATCTAGATGCATCTCAAAATAATTATGCTGAATGAAAGCATCCAAAAAGGAGATATATTGTACGATTCCATTTATATAAAATTCTGCAGAGCAGAGGAAACCATCAACAAAACAAAAAGACAACCTAACAATTGGGAGAAGCTATTTGCAAATCATATATCTGATAAGGAGTTAATATCCAAAATATGTAAAGAACTCATACAACTCAACAACAAAAAAACAACAGCCAACAATCCAATTAAAAAATGGGCAGGGGCCGGCCCCACGGCTAAGTGGTTAAGTTCGCACACTACAGTTCGGCAGCCCAGGATTTCACTGGTTCAGATCCTGGGTGCAGACATGGCACCGCTCATCAGGCCATGCTGAGGTGGCGTCCCACATGCCACAACTAGAAGGACCCACAACTAAAATATACAACTATGTAGTGGGGAGATTTGGGGAGAACAAACCAAAAAAAAAAAAAAAAAGATTGGCAACAGTTGTTAGCTCAGGTGCCAATCTTTAAAAAAAGAAAAAAAAAATAGGCAAAGGATCTGAACATTTTTCCAAAGAAGATTTACAGATGACCAACAGGCACATGAAAAGATGTTCAACATCACTAAATATTAGGAAAATACAAATAAAAACTACAATGAGATATCACTTCACATCCGTCAGAATGGCTACAATTAACAAGACTAGAAATAACAAGTGTTGGAGAGGATATGGAGAAAAGGGAACCTTCATACACTGCTGGTGGGAATGTAAATTGGTGCGGCCACAATGGAAAACAGTATGGAGAGTCCTCAAAAAATTAAGAATAGAACTACCATATGATCCAGCTGTTCCACTTCTGGGTATTTATCCAAAGGACATGAAAACACAAATGCAAAAATATATTTGCACCACTATGTTCATTGCAGCATTGTTCACGTAGCCAAGACTTGGAAACAACCTAAGTACCCATCAATGGATGAATGGATAAAGAAGATGTGATATATATATATATATATACACACACACACACACAATGGAATACTACTCAGCCATAAAAAATATGCAGTCTTACCATTTGCTACATGAATGAACCTGGAGGATATTATGCTAAGCGAAGTAAGTCAGACAGAGAAAGTCAAATACCATATGATTCCACTCATAAGTGGCAGATATAAGCAATAAGAATAACAACAAGCTCATAGATACAGAGATTAGATTGGTGGTTACCAGAGGGGAAAGGGAAGAGGCAGGAGGGCAAAAGGGGTAGTAGGGAACATGTGTATGGTGACGAATGGTAATTAGTCTTTGGGTGGTGAACATAATGTAGTCTACACAGAAATCAAAATATAATGATGTACTCCTGAAATTTATGGAATGTTATAAACCAATGTTACCAAAAAAAAATTCTAGAAAATGCAAACTGTGGATTAGTTTGCATCAAAAAGCAAATTAGCGGCTACCTGGGTCGGGGGAGAGGAAAGGTTGAGAAGGGGCATGAGGAAACTTTGCGGTTGCAGTGATAGTTTTATGAATGTGCACATGTGTCAATCTTATAAATTGTGCACTTTAAATATGTGCAGTATCTTGCATGTCAACCATACCCCAATGAATCTGTTAAAAAATAAAATACGTCTCTTGTAAGTAGCATATAGGTTTTTAATGTAATCTGATGATCTTTGTCTTTTGGAGAATTTAATCTGGCTATATTTAATGTAATCACTGATGTATTTGAGTTTAAATGTGTAATTCTACTGTTTCTTTTCTATTTTTCAACTTGTCTCTTATTTCCATAGAAATTACAATACATACTTGACTTAGAATTCTAATATTAATTAGTACTTTTACCATTTCCCAACCAATGCAAGAACTTTAGAACATATGAACTCTATTTACCCCTCCTGCCTTTTGTGTTATCATTGACATATATTTTAATTCTACATACATTTTAAACTCCACATTATTATCATAATTATAATTATTTTGTATAGTCACCATCATTTAGATTTACTCACATATTTACCTTTTCATTGCTTTCAGCATTTCTGTGCTTCCATCTGAGATTACTTTCCTTCTGCCTGAAAAACTCTCTTTACTATTTCTTTTAGTATGGTTCTGCTGGTAATAAATTTTCTCAATTTTTGTTGATCTGAAGAAGTCTTTATTCAACCTTTTATTTATGAAGAATATTTTCACTGGGTAGAAAATTCTAGATTTTTAGTTTTCAGCACTTTAAAAATGTCATGGCATTGGTTTCGGGATTTTACTTTTTTGCTTGAGAAGTCAATTATTAGTCTTATTATTACACTTTGAAGTAATATGTCTTTGAAAGTAATGTGTCTTTTCTCCCGATGTTTTCAAGAACATTTAAAAATTTCTCAGATTTTCAGCAGTTTTACTGAGATGTGTCTCAGTTTGATTTTCTCTGTATTAGTTCCAATGGGGGTTTGTAGAACTTTATGAATCTGCATCTTTGCTATTTTTGTCAACGACATTTCTTTAAAGATGACTTCTACTCTTGTTTTTCTCTCTCCTCCTCTGTTGGGACTTCGGTTTACATGTGTTAGATCTGTTTCTTTATGTCTTAACTCACTTTTCTGGAGAAATCCTTTCTTCTTTAAATAGTTACAAACAAAAAGCACTCGATATTTCCAGGTGTTCTTTTAGGTGATTCTGCTGCCTCATCAGTAGGTGGTGGTTGTGTCAGGAGAGAAGCTAACTTACATGATGACATATAAGGGCTGGGGACATGCCCTAGAGAGACGCGGAAGACAGTGAGTAATCCTTCTCTAGGCTTCCTGTGGGAGCCCTCAAACACGTAAGCCATCTGATAAATATTCTTCCGTATTCAGAGGAATTTTCCAAGTGAAAGGGATTTGGGACTCCCCTGTGAGGAAGAAACATAAGTTCCACATCTTGTTAATCAGGGGCAAACTTCTCTTTATAGTCATGTTTCCACCTGTTGAATCATGTTGACCGAAGTTATACAGTTATGGCATGTCTGTTTATGAGAAGAGATGGAAAATATGAGAAACCCTAAAACCTGAAATGTCTATCATAAAGCCTCAGGCTGACGAACTTCTGAGGAATTCATTCTAGACTTCGTTGCTCAAAACATGTATATGTAAGGATGGAGTTCTACGTATATTTGTAGTTATATATATTATATACGTTATATAATATGTGTATATGTGTGTGTATATATACATATGTATGTACACATACAAAATTTGCTATAGAAATTCATTTTGTAGCCTATTAAACTTAAAAGTGTACTTTAAGAGAAGTATCTGAGGATGCATCTCAGAAAAAGCCTTAGATCATTTTTATGTGGTCTGCTCCAGGAACTACTACTCCCTCTCGAGCCAGCCCTGTGTTCTTAGACCTTATCTGTACTGTGCACTGGATCCAACCCTGTGTTATTTACATCATTCAGAGCTGGTTGTTCTATATACAACACACTTTAAAACCTTTGTTATTGTTTTTATACTACACTGCCCTAATCTTATAATTCAGAAAGTTTGGAGGGTAGCATTCTTTCACTGCTCACTTGGTGTAAATCACTTCTACTCCTGAACAATGGCTATTTTGCAAGGTTTAATTATACCGTGTGCTTGTGGCTACATCCACATACATGCCACCCACAATTGTCTATAATTATTATTTATTGCTAGCTGTGTACTTTACCCTTTGTGTTTGTTGAGTGTTTCACAGTCAGGTCTTAGTTACTAAGAGTAAATTGTATGTTTTCTTTTCTTTATTTCACCCCTTTCACTATTGTTTAAAACATGTCACCATTCAGGAAAACCCTAAAACTCTTTAAATATGTATAGGCAAGGTTTTCTCTTGAATCACTTGTAAAATGCTTCCAACCATTTTGGCTGCTGGCCATACCAGCATGCAGTGAAAGAATTTTCTTGTAGGGATAAAGCCAGAGAGAAGCCTTCCAGGGCTGTTTGGTCCTAGCACAGCTGCTGGTGTAGATCACCGGCCTGATTGTTCCACTTAGAGATTCTTGAACATCTTTGCCAGTTAGAGCTGGAAAGGTGCCCAGGAGATCATATAGCCCAGCCCCTTCATTTTACGTGTAGTGAAACTAAGACTCAGCCTGGTTAACTAATGTACTTGAACTCAAACAGCTGGCAAATGGCAAGGCTCAGGTCTAAGTCACTGAATTTTTCGCTCTTCTTTTTTTTCACTCTTCGAGCTACATCTGTTGCAAAGGAACAGGGCAGCCTGAAGGTTAAAACACTTGAAGTGAAAGTATGGAATTCTAATGTCTAGATGTCTTGAAATGGTAAAAGAAAAAAAAAAAAAGAAAGCTTGAGATGCATTGTCCTCTTTTCCATCAGCCCCACTCCTACTGATTTTTTTTCCAAAATATGGTTCAAAAGTCCCCTTATCCCAGAAGCCTCCAAGCGTTCCTAGGCTGAATTAGTAACTCCCTTCCCTTTGCTCACAAAGCATTGTGCGCATTCCTGTATTATAATACTTACCATATGTATTGTAATTTTTTATCCAGTTATCCTTCTGTCCTCCTTCCTCCCACACACTGGGCTCAGCTTCCAGGAGCAGCAACAGTATCTTCTTGGACTTCAATCCCTAGCACTTGGCAGAGAGCCTGGCAGTTTGTCTGCCCTCGATGTTTTATGAATGAATGAATGAACCAACCACTCTCTCAAAGTCATTCACTATCAGTGAATCTTAAGCTTTATTGGGCATAAAAATCACCTGGAGTTGCTGGCAAAAAATGCAGTGTTCCAGGGCACACCACAAAAGATGCTGATTCTGAACTAAGGTAGGGTCTAGGAATCTGCATTTTTATTAAGCAGCTGATAATTTGATACAAATGGTCCATAGACCACATGTGGCAATCTCTGCTCTTTCATTAGTTCCACGGGTACTTAGTCCCAACTGTATATACCACAATTATCCATCCATCTGAATAAAAACATAGAGCTTGGCTACCCACACCCTTCTACCATTCTGACTCCTGAGGATGGCTATTGACATTTTAAACAGACCCCAAGTCTCCCTCCCAGGAAAATTTGTAGAAATAAAGGAGATAATATTTATAAAGCATTTTGAGTGATCAGAAGAAGGGTATCTTAGTTCATCAAGGAAATATCATGATATAAACCTACATCATGAAAGTTCTCTTAGACATGTTGAGTTTGGTCTGAGACTCAAATGCAGAGGAAATAAAACCCACATACAATGTCTGCAAGGACCCAAGCCTGTATGAGCTCCTGCCCTGGCTGCGTTCTCTTATTTGTGTGGGCAGGCTTCCCCCTTCATAGGGCCAGTGTAGAGAAGAGGGTTGATTTAGACACGGGGATGCTAGATGTTCTTTTGTGAGTGAAGTTCCGTATCAGTAAACTTGATAGCTGTTGTTTACATAATTTTTTTAAATTCCAAGTAGTGCATCTGTGCCTGCATGCTACTTTATATGTACACATCTTTTTTCTGAAATGAACTTAAGCAACTTTACAGGAGAAAGAGCTTTATGGGGTAGTTATTAAACTACATTTATTTAACTATGAAAAGGATTTTTGATCCTTGTGGTATATTTGCATATGTATTGTTAGGTATTTGTGTTCAATTCCTCATATTACTTTTTACTTGCCACTTATTTTGTATGCATGTTTCCATGGTCAACCTAATTCATAATTCAAATAAAATAGTATTTCACCTATTTTATGCTATTGTTTATCAGTGTTCTCCTTAGTGTTGGATGCTTTGGTTATTTTCAATTATTGCCTATTATATAGAGTTCTTCTGCTCATTTTGCTCAAATTATATTTTTGTTTGTATGAATTCCATGGGGTATATTTTTCAAAGTGAGATGATTAGATAAAAGAGTGGTGACAGCTTTATAGTTCGTGTTGCTTATTACAGTATTACTTTCCAGAGACCCTGAACCAATATACAACCCCACAGCGGGGTAGGGCATGCTGGTTTTCCCGCACCTTGGCTAAGATGTAATTTTATCATTCCAGCCTCTTTTTGCTAGTTTGAAATGTGTATAGCGCCTCTTCAGAGATATTTTATTTTGAAGTTAAGTTATACAAAGCAATTTTTTTCCATGTGGGATGATTCACTATTTTCCCTTTAAGGACAAACAATTCATCTCCACATTTGACAGTTTTGAAGGGACAGGCTTAATTTCCTTTTGTAGAATTGATCCTGTAGGGATAGGAAATAGGATCCGCGTTAGGGACTGGGGCAGGCTCGACGTGTCGGGGAAGATCAGTTGCATAGCTCTGAACTAGGAAACAAACGGAGAACTGCAGCAGAAACGCCAACTGACCCTGTTTAAGAAGGACTGGAGAGCAGAGATGTTCTGATTTCATGGTGAAAATAGTCTTGGGGCTTTGGCATAGGACGACAGATTGCTGCAAAAGGAAAGCAAGAACCTATCCTTCCTGCCATTCTTTGATTCTCTTACAATGCCACTTCCTCTCCTGAACATTTCCAGATATCCTCATTTCAGGTAGAGCCCTCTGGTCTAGGACAGGAAGGGTTTTTAAATGGCCATGAAACTAAAAAATGTTATTTGAGAGGAGCTGGAGGCAGAAGTCTCAGGAGCAGTCAGTCACGGCTGTGAAAAAAGTCAGCTCCATCACAGAAAAGGGCCTTGTGCTTGGTTGTCTCAGCCCTATGTGACTAAGGTCATCTTCTTAAGTAAGCAGATAAGTGGTCACCGTGCTGGTTTGGTTTCCTGTGATGCCAAACCCAAGATACTGTGTTGCTTATGCAAGACGGGGCTTTTGTTTTGGACAGTGGTCTAATTTATTGATTTTTAAAAAATTGGTGACTAGCTTGTAATGAAAATCATCCTATTGAGCACTTGGAATCAATTCTGAAGGGTTTCCTCCATTCCTTGCTGTTATGCTAAATTTGGTAATTTTTGACTTAATTCTTGTGTCAGTAGAATAGTTACACACACACATCTGTATCTATATCTATGACCATCAGTTTTATTTAGAAATAATTCACATACCACATTCACTCATTTAACATGTACAATTCAATAATTCTTAATCTAGTCACCGAGTTGTGAATCCATCGCCACGATCAATTTTAGAACACTTTTATCACTGCGGAAAGAAACCCCATTCCCATTAGCAGTTGCTCTCCATTTGCCTCCAATGCCCCCAGCCCTAGGCAACCACTAATCTACTTTCTGTCTCTATAGATTTGCCTGTCCTGGACATTTTGTATAAGGAATCATACAATATGTGGTCTTTTGGTTTAGCTTCTTTCACTTAGCATAATGTTTTCAAGGTTCATCCATATCGTGGTATATATCGGTCCTTCTCTCCTTTTTTATTGCTGAATAATATTTCATTGTGTGATATACCACATTTTGTTTAGCCATTCATCAGTTGATACACATTTGGGTTGTCTCCACTTTTTGGCTATTATGAATAAAGCTGCTATGAACATTCATGTGTAAATTTTTGTGTGGGAGTATGTTTTCGTTTCTCTTGGATGTCTACCTAGGAGTGGAATTGCTGGAATATATGGGAACTCTATGTTTAACTTTTTGAGGAACTGCCAGACTGTTTTCCAGAGTAGCTGCATAATTTTACAGTCCTTCCAATAAAGTATGATGCCCCAGTTTCTCTACGTCCTCACCACACTTGTCATTGCCTATCTTTTGTGTTGTAGCCATCCTGGTGGTTGTGAAGTGGTATCTCATGCAGTTTTGATTTGCATTTCCCTGATGGATAATAGCTTACTCCTTATCCTAGTATTTTCTTACACTTAAAAAAAAATTAAATAAGGCAAATGTCTCAGGAAATTAAGGAGTACAATTAGTATGGGCTGCTTTAACTTCCTCTGGGATCTCATGCATCACTGCATCATAATATAAGGGGCCACCACTGGCATGATTGTGCTCCAGTCATTTTCTTCCATTCTTGTATCCATTCATCATTCAGAATTCTGGGAAGGAGAGAGAATTGTCCTGTGTTGGGTTATGTGCCCTCCCCTTTGACCCGTAGTTATGCCTAGTCAGCGTACAACGTGAATGTGTGAATCCTGAAAGGAAATTGAAGTGCTCTTGGGTTGGGAGAATGGATGCCACAGTTGGGACCAGAATAGGTTTCCTGCCTCTCACCACATTGCCAAGTTTGGGAGCCAAGCAGACAATGTCAGAAACCTCATCGTGGGCCGGCCCGGTGGCACAGCGGTTAAGTGTGCACGGTCTGCTTCTTGGTGGCCCAGAGTTCGTCGCTTCAGGTCCCGGGTGCAGACATGGCACCCCTTGGCAAAAGCCATGCTGTGGTAGGCGTCCCACATATAAAGTAGAGGAAGTTGGGCATGGATGTTAGCTCAGGGCCAGTCTTCCTCAGCAAAAAGAGGGGGATTGGCAGTAGTTAGCTCCGGGCTAATCTTCCTCAAAAAAATAAAATAAAATAAAAAAAGAAATCTCATCACACAGGGTAGTTAGTAACTATGCCCTAGCACACAGTATAGTGGAGGAAATATAATGATTTACTTACAATATTTAAATTTTATATTTTAAAATTATAATTTTTAAAATTTATATAGCCCTTTGTTGGGTACACAGCATGTTTCAAATATATGATCTCATTTGATCTTCAATAATCTGTTAGTTTCTAGCTATACTCTATAGTGGCCTCATTGTGGTTTAAATATTCTTGGGCACTAGCCTAAGAATCCAACCACCAACAACTGATTTAATGAAAATATGTGTTCTGAGTTCCTAACAAATGAGAGCCCAAAAGTCAATCTGCTTCTAAGCCAGGGAGTCCCTGGTCAGCAGCTCATGCCAGCAGGTGTGAGTACACAATGGAGAACGACTTTCATGTGCCCGGTTCCTGGCTACCAGGGATGTTAACTGTGGGCCCAGCAGTATCAATACGGGTGACTCAAAGGATCACTCCGCTAGGAGCAGTTTGGAAAAAACACAGTCCTTGGAACTCCAGGTAGCATCTAAGGTGCCTGCGAGGAGGTAGAAGTGTTCATATAACATCCTCTAGCATTTCCTGTTACAGCAGGCAGCCAACCAGAAGGGTCCAATTGCTTAAAATGAGAATGGCTGCATCAAAATGGCAGCTCAGGGTTTAAAGGACTCTAGTCAGAGACCAGATGTCCTCATGCAGAGCAATGCCTCTGAATGGCCTGGAAAGAAGGAGTCAAGTGCCCTGGATCTTTTCCTTGGATCTCAAACTCTTCCTTTTCCTCATGTTGGGCAAGAACCAGGATTGTAGGCATCCCAGCATCCATGAACTTCTCAAGAGTATATATGATCAGACAAAAGCTTCAGTGTCCACTCACAGGCCACTGAAAACATTTTAGTCAGTTCTGCCAATCGCCAGCCAAGGCATAAGTTTTATAACATGGTGTCAAAGATGGTATCTGTAATTGTGATGATTTCTTAAAATAACCGCTTCATTTAGATTTTTCTATTTTAACCCCAGGTATTCTTCAGCGGAAGTAAGGAAACAGTTTACTCTGCCGCCAAATCTTGGCCAGTACCATCGACAGAGCATAAGTACCTCTGGCTTCCCCTCTCTTCAACTAGTAAGTATGAGTTGCGGGTTTGCTTAGAGAATGGTCAAGTGCAGAAGTACCCAGGGTATGCTTTGCCTCCTAATTCTCCTTACATCTTCCCACTGCCACCTTACCCCTCCAGCCACCAGTTCTTAGCTCTGTGACTGCTTTTTGACATTAGCCAATTTCCCTCTCTCCCTCCCTCAACTAGGGCTCAGAGTGCAAAGTGGACCTCCACGGGTGGTGGTTCTGAAGTCTCTGGACTTAGTGAACTTCCAGGCTACTTGATTTCACCCAAATTATGGTTCATATTTGGGGGACGGGGGAAGGATTAGCCTGGAACCTTACTACCATTTGTAACATGCTTTTATTGGAAAACTGTATTCCAAAATCTGAAAAGCCAAGTTACAAACCTTAATTTTTTTAAATCGTTTTCTTGGAAGCGTAATTTACATGCAATAAAATTCACTCATTTTCAGTGTACGGTTTGATGAATTTGGCCATTTATAGTCATTTAACCTTTACTCCATCAAGACATAGAGCAATCTCTTTGCTCTAAAAAGCCCCATCACACCACTTTGCAGTCATCTCCTCTCCCAACCTGAGCCCCTAGCCCTGGGCAACCACTTTTGTCATCATAATTTTGCCTTATCTGGAACTTCATGTAATTGGAATCAGACAGTACAAACCTTCATTTTTAAAACACACTCTCTTTTTTAAGTTGAAGATTGTGTACATTTTTATATTAACTGCAGTTGTCGAGCGTGCATCTATGTATTATATGATTTGAGGATTAAATGCCAGAATATGTCAAGTGGGATAAATCTGACTTAAATGAGATGGTTTGTAAAACCAGAAGTGGGTATTTACTTCCTTTGTGAGAGAGCTTACGGCCTCCACTGTACTCACTTCCTCACGCTAGCACAGCGATACTTTCTTGCTTGTTCTAGTGGTTATCTGGAGGAGTTAGGTTATTTTTTGTTTCTCACTTATTACTTCAAAACCACTTCTGCTCTTAGAAATTCTGTAACCTTCCACTCGGTTTCCTGTAGCCGCCATTTTGACTCCTGTAACAATTTACACGCCGTGTAACTGTGTATCTTTTAAAGGTATGTTTATTGGAGTAATTTGTGATTATTTCAGTAGGATAATTTGGGTGTTGTGTCAGTGATGAAACAGTAGTCCTAAAAAATGTATAGAACCTTTTACTGCAAGACGCAACTTGCGATGACATTCATCAAAAAATATTTATGACTTCGGTGGCTTGCTAGACTGCACTTTTTATGTATACTTTCTTGTCTGTGTCAAAATTGCAGATTATAATAAAGCACATCAAGTGCATAATGTCCATGCTTTCAGAGATATTAGATAAGCTTTAAACCATGAGGATTAGGTGTGCTTTTTGGTTTAATTTGGTGCTAATATACATTTCATTGAAAACAAAAAAAAATTATTTTTACATTTCTGACTCAAATTGTATTCCAAAATCTGCGCAATTCAGTTAAAAAGTTACTGGATACACTTTTATATCTTGAACAAGAAGGGGAGGCGTGGTTGGCTTCTTTCTAAGTTAAGATTGTGGCTTTCTGCAGTAGCTGTCTGGAGAAATAGTGTGGACATCGTTATTCAGAGGCTTTAAGGAAGTTTAGCCAGCAAGCTTTAACCCCTTCTCTGCACGCCAGCTTTGACCTTAATGCCGCAGGCTTAAATTTCTGCAGGAGAAATCTTTTTTTTTTTTAAGTTACAAAAAAAAAAATTGTTTAATATTTTCAGGTGTTCTTTTGGTAGTTACGCTGCCTCATCAGTGGGTTTTGACAAAAGTGAGTTTTGGTGAATTATTTCCTTAGCTAGGTAGTTAAGTTAACATGTGGCTTAACTTCCAATTTTCTAACAGAAGGTATCAAAGTAACAAAAATATTTAACTACATAAAAATCACGTGTTCCTATCGGTCATAATTTATTCCTGGTTCTATCTGCAAATGAATACCCTTTAAAATATATTGCTCCTGGTTGTTCCAGTTTAGTTTTCTGAATATCTTTTCCCAGATCTCTTTTCCAGCTTCAGCACAGTCTACTGCCCCTGTTCCTTCTCTTTAATTGATGGAAGAGCAGGAGGCGTGAGGGAGCCAAGAGGCCTGAATTCATTTCTCCTTTTTTTTAACGGATGGTCTGCTTAGGAAATCACCCTAGTGTTTACCTGCTTGTCATGTTGTAACCTCAGAATGAAGTGGCCGTTCTTTCCCTTGTGTCGTCTTCCCGGTTGAAGGTTCCTCCAACAGAAATCATCAATTTACATGGTGATTTCCCTCTACCTTACAAAAAATTATTTCATTTCGTAGAAAGATAATGGGAGAGGAGTAGTTTATCATCTAAAGACTCTCAACCTGAAGCAGCTTTATAAAACTTTTTTTCATTGAGAAGCCATACACTGTTCATTGTATTATTTTGGACAATTAAAAAATAAGATTAAGAGCATTTTGACCTTTGTTTCTCTTACCTTTGTTTATATAACCACCGTTTCAACAACTCCACATGCTGATACAAATGATTGTTTAATTTTTAAAAATATTTAATTGATGCCAAGTTATTTAAAACCCAATCCATTGTAAGTTTGTCGTTGTTTTGTGAGAGGTAAGAACTTGAAGTCAGATGGATCTCTGGTGAAGCATGACTGCCACTTATTAGGCGTATAATTTGAGGCAAGTTACTTAACCTTTATGAAGGCTTTAGTTTCTTCATTTGCAATATTGGCATAATAATGCTACCCCATTAGGGTTAGTAAATAATGATGTAGTAGTTGCTGGGTAAATAGTGGCTAAGGTTGCTGTCTATGTATTTGGCACTATGGAGACGCTGTGGGAGGTTAAAAGGAGATGGGAGGTATTGAGTCTGGTAGGTGTTCAGAAGAGAGAAAGATCCATTTTATAATAGTAGGTAAAGGCTTCGTAGAGAAGGCTTAGAAGACCTGAGAATGTTCTTGGCCCTAGCTACCCATCAGATCGCCCAGGACCTTTAGAAACATACCTGTTGCCAGGTCCACCGTAGAACAATTAAATCAAAATCCTAGAGATGGGGCCCAGGCATTAGTATGTGAAAGTTCCCTGGGCTTTTATCATATGGTCCAGGTTGAGGATCCTTTAAAGAGCCTACATAGGTAGAAGTATTCCAAATAGTAGGAAGAACATACAGAAAGGTAAAATTTCTTTTGTTGTTCTGGTTGCTCTGAATTTCAGAAAGTGTGGTAAGCAAGGACCACTCGCTAACTCTATGGACGGAACCTTATGTAAATATAGTGGCTTCTGTCATAAATCTGATAAATCAAATGAGAGGAAGGGTGTGTTTGATTTTGTTTTGTTTTGTTTTGTTGGGTGTTTGTTTTTTAACTCTAATTGTAAATGTTAGTGTGGTGATTGTATATACATGCATTTTCAAAACAGAGAAAATATCCATAAATTTTGCATTTTTGAAGAGGATTCACCATTTACGGTTGGTTTTTTAGACATGATGACAGAATGTCTTCGGCCTATTTGACATTCCTGTCAGAGTCCTTTGTGACCAGTGCCAGAGAGAGTGGCCTTGTATGTAGAATCGCCCATTGGCCTTGGCATTTTCCACTGCCACAGCCAGTGCACAGATTGGCCAGACAATGTCAACAATGCATGGTTGCAATGCCAGAAAATGCCCTCCCCTGATGCCAACCACATACCTAGGTAAACAAGTCTACATTTGATGTCGTCATTAAAATGAAACTGTAAAACACTAAAACTATTTTCTGAGTATTCAAAGTAGAAAGGGGAGTGAAACATACAAGAGAAGAAAGTGTTGGGAATCTATGCCTTGAGGTAGAAGGGAGGATTTGAAACACTGTGCACATGGTTAATAACCTTAATATACATTTTTATAGAGGGAAAAATCCTATTTTTAAAGATGAGAATGGAAAAGTTTGAAGTGAAATGGAATGAACCAGCTGGACCATAACGGCTCTGGCTGAAGAGAAGGATGTAAAAAGCCACATCCTGGATATGTACCAAATGCCATGGTTACATGACATGTTTTTATGTAACATTTACGTAAAAAAAAAAAAAGAAGAAGAAGAAGTAGTCTCATACCTTAGAAAGCATTCATTTTTGCTGTGTTTAAGCTTCTGTGAAGTAAAGTAACCTTTTTCTTTTACCACTAAGGATAATCTAAATGGCAGATCACTTGATATATGTGGTCCTCTTATTTTTCTGATTCTATTGTTCTTTTGTGTTTCCATCTTTCAAAGAGTTGGGCTATTCGTAGGTTTCACTGATTTCACTGGAGGAGACATGATGGAAAATGAAGATCTCAACATAGCTTTCATGCAAATTCACAGTGGAAGATAAAATAAAGTGTGGCACCCTGCATGCAGAGCAGGAGTTTTGTTACTGTCATTGTAAAGCGGGGGAATCAAATACATCTTGGTAAAAAGAGATTGATGGCCATGATGGCATGTCAGCATTTTCCACTCAGTGGCATCAGTAGAAGATTGCCACTGGTGGAAGCAGGGAAGTGTTGTTTAATCTAAGCCATGAAGTACTTTGAAATCACTGAAGCCAGAAGGATCTTACTGTCTTCAGCTCTGCTATATTTAAATAATGGAGAGCTGAGAGGATTGTCTTAACCATTCATTTGTTCAAGAAATATGTATTGGGTCTCATTCTATACCAGGAACTGCTCTAGGAGATGTGGATATAGTAGTGAGTATAACAAAGGGTCTAGCCTCATGGAACTTACATTCTGGATTGCAAGACATCGACAAATAGGTGAATGTAGACTATATCAAGGGGTAGTAAGTGCTTTGAAGAATGAAACTGGGGAAGGGAATAGAGAGTGACACAGAAGAGGGCCTATGGGGTCATCTATGGAGGCTTCTATCTGGAAAGGAGACACTTGGGCAGAATTCTGAATGAACTTGACAGGTATGTGAAGGAAGAGTATTCCAGTCAGAAGGAACAGCCATTGCAAAGTCTTCAAGGCAAGAATGTGTTGCACGCTCCAGAAACAGCGAGGAAGTGGAGTGTGAGCTGAGCAGAGTGGGTAATAGGAGATGAGACCGTAAGAAAGCAGGGCTTGGTCATAGACCTCAGAGATCACGGAAGAACTTTGGCTCTTAGTCTGATTAAGATGGAAAGCCACTGGAAGCACAGGCCCAGCATGCTGTGACTTGTTGTAAAGATTGCTTACAGGGTCCTTTTTATAAGGCTCACTGATGCTGCTATGTGGAGAATAGACTGGACTAGGGAGGGCAGTTAGGAAGTTGTCATAATAACTCAGGAAGGTAGGGTGGTGCTTTGGTATAGGGTGGTGGCAGTAGAGGAGGTGAGAAATGGTTGGATTCTGGATATATTTCAGAAGTAAAGTGGATAGGATTTTCTGATGGGTAATATGTAGGGTGTAAGAGAAAGAGAGAAATCAACATTGACTCCAAAGTGTTTGCCCTGGGCAGCCAGTGGGATGGAATTGCCACTTGCCGAAACGTGGAGACTTGGAAGATACGAGAAGAGCAGACTGGCAGGAAAATTGAGTTTGTCTTGAATTTATGTTTGAGTGGCCTATCAGATCACCAAGTGGTGATGTTGAGGTATAATTGGAAAAATCAACCTGCATTTCAGGGCAAAAGTTCAGGGCTGCAGATATGAATTTGTAATAAAAAAAAAAAAAGAGAGAGAGAGAGAAGGTATTCAGAGCCTAGGCATGGATGAGATCATCTAGGAGTAAATTCAGATTGAGAAGAGAAGATCTTTTAGGACTAAACCCTGGGACACTGCATAGAAGGAGGAGAGCCTAGAAAAAGTGATGTTCCGAAGATGGAGTGACCAACTGTTCCAATCTGCCCTAGACTGAGGGGTTTCCTGGTATGTGGACTTTTAGAGACAGAGACACACGGGGACAGCTGGTCAGCTTCCAAGTGAAGAAAGTGCTTCAAGGAAGAGGAAGTGATTAACTGTGTCCAAAATGCTATACATAAAGCAAGACTGAGCAACAGCCATTGAATTTGGCAACGTGGAGGTCTTGGGTGATTTTGACAAGACTTCTATTGTGAACAGCCACGTAGATTTGAGAACCACCCCCCCCCCCCTCCATAGGGGTAACAGTGTACGAGGGTACAAGACCAGTGCAGGTCCTTTGTAATTACCTGTGTGATTTGGGTCAAGTCATTTAACCTTTCTGTTTTTCAATATCCTTATTTGCCAAATGTTGTCCAGATTTGTTGTTTTAATCTGCCACCAGCATGCTACCTCCACACTACACTGTGCTAGAGCCACAGAGATTAATTTTAAACAGATATGTTTCTGATACTGTAGGAATTTTCTATTTCAGAACAAATCTAATCCTACTCTATGTCAGAACTAGCCTTTGATGTGCATTAGGAGTCAAGGAAAAGCTCAAACTCCATTAATTAAAAAATGAATATTTGACTGTGAATAAGCTTTTAGGGTATGTATAATCTTGTTGTGTATTTCTCATCTTCTGTTGACCATGCCTCTGAAAAAAATAGCTAGAAAGAAAGACAGCACAAATCTTCACTAGAGAAGGGTTGAAAAACTGGTTGAGGGCTGCAACTGTGTCTCCTCAGCCTAGTGCTGGACTGATGTAGGACCCCAGTGAGTATTTGTTGGATGAATGAAAGTAGGTGTATTCGTGTGGGTTCAACCAGAGCAGCAGAGCCAGTAAGTGATACTTATGCATGCATATTAAGGAATTGATTACAGGGAATTGGCTGACCCCCTGGTGGTGGCTGGCTAAGCAAGCCTGAAGTCCGCAGGGCAATCAGGAAGGCACGATCACAAGCAAGCTGGAACCCCAGGGGCATGAGCTGGAGCTTAGAGTCTCTGAACTTGGAGAAAGCCTCCACTTCTTCAATAAGGCATCCAACTGATGAAGTCAGGCCACCCAGGATAATTTCTGTTTTGATTAACTTAAAGTCAACTGATTAGGGACTTTAATTACATTGATAATATCCCTTCACAGCAACACCTAAATTAGTGTTTGGTTGTATCAATAGAAGGTGTGTGTGTACTATAAAATAACTGCAGCCTCCCTTCCATCCTCCAACTCTGGCAAGAGAAAACTCTTGTAGCCCACCTTGTCTGGAAGCATGCTAGGAAGGGAATTCAGGAGTGTGGTTCAGCCCAGCTAAATTGACACACCGCAAAACCATCACCATAGATAAAGCCTGGTTTAGGATAATTTGCAGTCTTAACTTTTGGGGTTTTTTAAAAGGAGTTTTTAAATTTTTTGATTATTTGGGGTTTTTCTTACATTGTTTTTAACAAATGATAAACACAATGTGATGATACATGGTATAAAGTGAACTTCTTAAAATTACTTTGGATCATACCATTTAAAGTAGTCTTCAGTCTCCACTGACTAGGAGACCACATGTAGCTCAGCAGCAGAGAAAATAAAGTAGTTAATTTTTATGTTTGGCTTCTAAGTGCCCAAGGGCCCAAGTCCTGCATTAGGGACTGACCTTAGGACATGCCCCCACCCCATTCCCAAACTTCATTCCCTGACGAAATGCAGTGCCACTGTCACTCTCTTCAGTATTTGTTTTCTCCCTTTGCTTGTCGCTCAGTGGGCACAGTGTGTGTTTGTGTGTGTTGATTCCCTCGTAATAAAACCTGCTCTTGAGATTAAGACTTCAGATAGTTTAGAGAACAGAAATCTTTTTTGGTTCCTGGTTGTTATTTGAATTTGCAAAAGGAACAACTTGCTTGGAGGCCAGGTTAACAGTAGTTGGAGTCTCCACCCACTTGCCAACGGCAAAGCAAGACTAGTTTACATCATATTTGGAATGAACAGTTTCCTCCCTTCTTGGTCTCAGTATAGAAAGTGTAGAAGAGACTAATTATTACAAGCCAGCTTGTGTGTAGCGCTAGAACCATACCCGCTATTATTACAGTTTGCATTTGTAATCCATTCAGTCCTGAAATAGATTCAGACCTCAAGCATTTACGACTTTGTGATCAATTGTGTATATTGCACCAGGCATATTGCTGCACAATTAGTACACAGTGATGATACTGTGTTCTTTATCATAGCTCCACCTCCAAAGGTAGCATTGAATGTGGCAAATTCACCATCTCATGGTTGACTAGAGATCCATGGAAAGATGCATGGGAGTAGCTACGTGTACTCTTCTGTCTCCTTAGGGCCCAACTCAGTGACTTGCATTCAGCAGATGCTCAGCAAATGATTGCTGAATGAGGGAGTTGGCCATCCTTTTCTCCCTTGGTTCTTGGACAGGCTGGCCTGTAGGTAACAGGTGCTGCTATCAGCCAGGATTTTCATCATTTGTGGCTTTGAATTTCAGGGACATGACAAGTGTAATACTTTGGCTGCATCTGAGTCTTTTTCTCTCTGATGATTTCACACAAATGCCGTTTCTCTGTGGAAGCTTCTGCTTCTTAGTTAGTAGTACTAATGTGCTTCACATTGCTTCCAGTGGTGCTTCAGTATAATCTTTAAGTGTATATTTCCAGTGCCTCTGCTTGAGGAATTGATATTCTTCATGATAAATTTACATTTATTATTCAATTAATTAATTATTGCTATTATTACTTTGAGCAGCCAATCTCATGAGCTCAGAGTGGAACTTGTGGGTAGTGGTAACTGTAGTTTTTGACTCCCTTCCAAACACACTTGCTATTGCCTTGGGTTTTAATTATTTCTGGAAATACAGATTCCCTGAAAAGCCCACAAGAGAAAAGAAAATAATAGTGGTTAAGAACGTGAGCCAGCCTAGGTTTGAATTCCAGATGGGCTACTTCCAAGCTGCGTAACCATGGGCAAATTATGAAATCTCTAGCTATCAATGTCCTCATCTGTAAAATGGGGATAATGAGTGTATACCTTGCAGAGTTCCAGTGAAGAATAAGTGGGATAATGTGTATAATGACCTAGCCCAATTTCTTGACACATGGTAAATGCTCAATAATTATTAGTTCAATGGGTATAAACTTTACATAATAAGCTTGGGCATGCAAAAAATGC